>NC_056742.1:288831389-289096389 GCF_019279795.1 Protopterus annectens
CTGAAAATAGTGCCAAAGGGACTGCGACAATGGCAATTCCCTGCAGGACTAGTGGAAGGTTCCTCCTTCCACAAGGCGTTGTTGTCACTGTTTGATAGACATGGGTTGGAACTGTTAGGGTTGCTTTGTGAACAATACCAACTTTTAATAGATGTTCTACTCAGAGAAATTGATGAACTGGACAATGGCATCAAAAATGACATTAATTATGGGAGATACCAGTTTGAATATGAGAGGTGCTTCTTGAGCATCGATGAACACCTGAGTAGATTGAATCTAACAAAAAACAAAAAAATCACTAGAGACCTTAATGATTATAGACTTGGTAAAGCATACCCAAAACCACCTGTGTATACCAACAGTAAGGCCTTAATCACGGGGACCCAGGGGCAAATATAGATGTCGCTGGTGTTCTGGAGGGAGAACAAAGGTATCAAAATGGGGACCAATGGGATGAAGACATGGAGCTCAACAGTCAAGATACTAGAGCTGAGACCAGGAGAAGTGAAAGGATAGCGAACCAAAATCAAAATAAAAATAATAATAAAACAAAAACAACAACATAGGTACTAATAACAACAATGGGGCCAACATGAACAGTAACAACCAGGGTGAAAATTTTCGACCAGGAGCCTCCCACATTCGTGGGCAGAACAACAACAAAAGGAGGGGGGCCAGGAGGAAGAGGTGGTAATTCCAACACAAAATGAGGACCCCCCGGAACTTTTTGACCAGGGCTGTAGGATACTATTGAATAAGAGTGGTGACTTTAAGGTGTTCAATTACACCCACTACAACATTAGTAGTGAGACGGTCAATCTTTTATCCAGAGGACATACTTTTGTACCTTCCTGCCACTTTGACCTGGCTAGTACTTTAATAGACTTGAAACTGTTCACGAGGAAACTCAACTTGCTGCACCTTATGGGCAACGATTTAAACAGGAAGTCTCAATTTTATGTATCCAGCATTTTTAACCCTCCATTACACCCCACGCTGGTAATCTTTGAGAGAGCAATGGAACTAGATTTGAGGAACTTGAAGAGACAAAATCCAAAACATGGTTACATTAACCACAACATATCACTGGAAGAAAGAACTGAATTACAGTTCCTTAGGGAGGCCCCTGTCCGCTTAATGAAGCCGGACAAGGGGGGTGGCATTACCATCATGACTAGTGAAGACTACAGTGCAAGAATGTACCAAATTCTTAATGGTGAAGCTTATTCGAAATCATCCATCAGTGAGATGAATACAGCACATAACAGAATTAAAAGCTTCATAGAAGAGTTATACATTGAAGCACGTATTGATAGAGAAACATATAGTTACATGCAACAAATCACACCTAGAACACCTTTATTGTTTGGAATCCCCAAAATCCATAAGAACATTAACGATCCACCAATGAGACCCTTGGTGGATGGGAGAAACAGTATCACATATACCTGTGCCAAGGTTTTGGATAGTATTTTACAGAAATATGTGGTAATGGAAAAGCAAATCACTAAAGACTCCTGGTCTTTTTTAAGTTCTATTAATTCTTTGGGGTTCCACCCTAATTGCTTCTTTGTAACTATCGACATGAAAGACCTTTACTCTTCTATTCCCCACAATATAGCAGTAGATTGGGTACCAGCTATGTTAAGGTCACTGGGAGCAACTAGTGAAGAAAGTCAATTGGTAGGAGAGTTAATTGATGTGGTCCTGTCATACAATTTTATCAAATTTGAGAAGGAATTATACCATCAAAAAATTGGGATAGCCATGGGTTCCCCATGTGGGGAGCATAGCTAATTTAGTCATGGCATCTTGGGAGAGATCCTATTTACTAAATGAAGGAGACCACAATTCAAAGCTCCTCTTCTACACTCGATTCCTAGACGATATGTTTGTGATGTTTGATGGAACAAACACTGAGATCAAGAGTTCATTAGGTACCTCAATAATTCTACGGACTTCCTTTCCTTCACATTTCACTTCAATAAGGATAGAATAGACTATTTAGATGTCGACCTTAGGAAAGATTATAATAAGAAAACCTGGGTATCTAAGATACATCAGAAGGCGACATACTCTAATTCCTTCCTCCATTTTTCTAGCTGCCACCCTAAACATCAAAAGAAATCTGTTGTAAAAGGTCAGTTAGTAAGGGCAGCTAGAATGATAACGTATGATGAGGAATTTGTTAGTGAATGTGAAACCTTATTTCAGTTCTTTTCGAGGAGGGGTTACCCTCATGACTTCCTCACTGAGATTTTCGAGGAAGTTAAAACAAAAAGAACCTTGAAGGTATATGTACCACTGTTAAATGAGAGGTGTTCGACCCAGAGTGTTACAGTGGTTAATGAAGGGAGAGAAAGGAATGAGGTGAACTACATGGCTAGTTTTACTTGCACATTCAACCTAGATTCCAACGCTATCTTTAACATCATTCTAAAAAATTGGGACTTCCTGGCTAATGATGATGAATTGAGACACAAACTCCCAATTAAACCAGATAGTATACAAAAGGGGCAGCAACTTGAAAGAACTCCTCGAGAGTAGTAAACAGGGATTTTCAACTAGGAAAGGTATGACTAAATGTAACGTGCAAGTACTGTAAGTTTATTGATGAAGGCTGTAATTTTGAAATAGGTGAGTGGAAGTTTAAAACAAACTATAAACTCAATTGCAACAGTAAACAGGTAGTGTACTTAGCCAAGTGTTGTCACTGCCCAGTCTTCTATATAGGGAAGACGGACAGAAGGTTAAACGAGAGGATCTACGAACACCTATACAGCATTAGGTGTAATAAACTGTCCAACGCTTTGGCAAGGCACGTTAACGAACACCCAGGACACGAGTTTAAATTCAGGGCCATTGACCAACAGGTCAGTGATGGAAGGGGTGGTCATGACTCACTTAAACTCGAAAGGAAAGAGCTCCTTTGGCAATTGAGGGTTAATTCTAACCAGAGACCTGGCATAAATGAAATGTGCTCAATTCAGTGTATACTGAGGTTAAAGAACTTAGAGAGGTAGTAAACTCACCCCCCACCCCTTGTCAAGCCTATTAATAGGTGGATGCTTTATATACATTTAGGCACTTACAAGACTAAATATCAGCACATATTACAACTTGTACATTTTGTACTGGATGCATAATTACGTGCAAACTAAGTAGGAAGTAGACCTATTTGCAGCAAGACACATTAATTCTTCTTTTTAAGTTTATTTTTATTTTCATTTTTAGTTGCATGGTACTTCCTACTATTATTATTGTGTGTTTTAACTTCTTAAAGTTGTTTCAGAAAAAACCCTGCAATTTTTAGAACTTTCTAAAGTTGCTTAACCTCCAAACAGTAGAGATTTGTTGAAAAGGGGGATGGTTTTGTACATAGGGGATGACTTGTATTAATTTTGCACATTAATATTGAAAAAGTAACAAACACAGTTTTCACCTTCACATCAGTGTTGTTACTTATACTGTGATGGATTCTAACTTCTAAATATTTTATTGTTATAATATAGAATCAAGCATGTTTTGTATTGACTAGCCCTGGTGGTTGTTTCAGTCTTTACATACTGTTTTTATAGGTTGCAGTTTACTATGCTTGTTTTAATTAGTGAAACAGACCTTTTAAATGTTCTAATTAGTGTTAATTGATTGATGTATTAAAGGCAGCCTTTTGGAAGGCTCCACTGTTTTGCATTCTGAAGAAGTTGAGTATTCACTTGCTGAAAAGTGCATGATACTGAACGCACTTCAAGTCTATCAGTAAATAAAAGGAAAAATATTCCAGCATCTTGTGGAGAGCGTCTTGAATCCAACCAGTGAGTTTTTGGTTTCTTTTTCGTTCATCGGAGGTTTGACTTATGCAACCAGCTTATTGTACATTTTTTTATTTTTTATATTTTTCCCCTAAGAGATTTGTTTGTTTTTCATCTGAATTGTACAGGTTATAAGTCACATTAAAGGTGGGAAAAGTTTTGAAATGATTTATTGTGGTCTAATTTTTTATATCACAAAAACCTGGCATTTTAACAGGGGTGTGTACACTTTTTATATCCACTGTGTATGAATATGTATATGTATATATCGATATATATGGATCTATGTCAAAATAACAAATTACCATAACATCAAGTTGGAAAACTGTGAGACAGAAACAACAAAAGTTTATATTCGTGAACATTCAGATCTTTATAAACTTTCCCATGCTAAGTAAACAATCTGCCAAAAAAACGTAAAAAAACAAACTGAAGCAAATAAAACCCACCCAAGTGGGGGGCTTCATCCCCACACTCCTCAAACTAAATATATGAACTTCAAGATCGCACTACAGTGGAGAAGAGGGCAAAGTTTACCACAATTCCCAACTGACTCCTTTTAAAGTGAAAACATGACTATCTGGATGTTCATGAATGTAAACTTTTGACATTTCTATCTCGCCGTTTTGCAACTCAGCATTTTGGCTTACATATATATATATATATATATATATATATATATATATATATATATATATATATATATATATATACATATATACACACACACACACACACACAGACATATATATATATATATATGTGTGTTTATTATCAAAATGTTGACCTGAATATAGTGCAAGATGTTTGAAATAACTTGTGTTCAAAACTGTGAATCATATCCTTGACAATTTTCATTTCAATATAAATGTCAATAATATGACAGACATAACAGAAAACTTCCACCATCCATGCATAACATATGTTTTATATTTTCATTTATTCATGCACCAAATACCTCCTAATGTACATAAAACAGATTAAACAAATATCCAAGGTCCCATTGTGCATTAACCAAACAAAAATATCCATGAAAAGAGTGAATATAATGAAATAAACATAATATACTCATGCAGCTAAATAATGGCATATGTACGCAATGTTTTGCAGTCCAGAGAACAGTCATCGTCTAGCAAGAAGTAATACATCTAGTCAGTAACTTTAAATAAACTCAAAATAAGCAGTGTTGTGTCACAATTTGAACAAACCCTCTTGCTGTTAACTGATCCCTTTTGGACAATAAATGCAAAAATATTGCCTCCCTATCTAACAACTGATGCCATTTGGTAGATGTGGACAAGCAGCTAAGTGCCCTGTTTCTTAAATCTTCAGCATGATTTTGTTCAAGTTGTATTGCATGTAAAATGTCTGTGAGGTATAAACGTTTTTTTCCAAGCAAACTTTGGAGTCTTCTGTGCCAGCCCTTACACTGTTTTGAGTTCTAGGGTATCCTGAAGTACAGGTTTTGTACTGGTTACAAAAGGTCAATTCAAACAAAGGAGGATTTTTTTTCAGACATGGCATTATGAATGCTGTCATGCCAAGGTCTACCTGTGAGATAATTATGATGAAAAAAAAATCACACAATGGTTTCCCTACTTCTGGCATGTCTTGTTCAATTTGAAGGAAAGTAGGCAGAACATCTTTGGGGTGTAGAAATGCCAGTGTTGCAATTTGCTTACATAGCAGAGCAAAATGAATGTCAGTACCAAATTGACCGGCAAGATGTAATTTCTGTATTTGCCACCATATGACATGGCATAAGTGAAAGCAACATACCTTCACCTTGCACAGAGGAAAATATCTAGCTATACTGTTAATGGCACCCTTTTCAAAGTCACATAACACCCTTTTAGGTTGCAATGTGAAAGAAAATTGTGTACATAGATGTATGACAGAGGTCCAAAAATAGTCGCAATTACATTCAGTTTTTGAATTCAAAATACCATACACTACAGGTATGATTTTACCCTTTGTACCACCTAGTAAACTACAATGCACGGTATAAGCCTGTTTACATTCACTGGTACTTATAGGAAATGCCCCGTCACCAATTATAAAATCAGATGCAGACATTATTTGCAGATTGGATTGAGTGGTCAGTATAACAGTTTGTGGAGTTTGTTTGCAGAACTGCTATGATGCATAATGAAACAACTGGCTTTAATAGGTAACATATCTGGACGTATGTCATTTAAAGTATGTAACTCTTTCAGAAGTGTATTTCTACATTTCTGTTTTATCCTAAGAATTGTTTGTTTTAACGCATCTGAGTTAGTAAAGATATTTACTATATCTGTTGATGTACCCGCTAATACCTCAGATACAATTTTGCATGGATCCTCCAAAGTGCTTTTAGCCCTCCTCTTAATTGCAGTACGAACCTTACATCCTTCAGATTTTATATCATCAGGACCATGAAAATGCTCACTACATTTTATCAACTTCTCACCATCTAGTAAAGATTCAGTTATGCACCGTCCTTTACATTTATCGTTCACCTTTTTTGTACAGCACCAGTAATTACATGTATCAGTACTCTTCTCAAGGTAGTATGGATATCCATCAACACACAGCATTTTCTTGCCTTTCGACATTAGTATTGTTTGATAGCAATCACCAGGTGTACAACAGACACTCTCACTAGACTCAGCACGACTCATCTTATACAGCAACACCTACAAATAATATATGTTGAATGACACTATATTGCATAGTCCAGAAAAAAATTATCACAAGAACACCATCTCTAACAGAACCTTGCACTAGTTTTAGTTACAATTCAGCATTTAATCTGGGGAATGACTAATTACAGTCCACTGGGCAGCTTTAGCCTCCCAACTTACTAAATAAATAAACTGCAGTTCAAAATAGCACACCACATCTCTGCTGAGTACTCCAATACATACATTTTGTGTGTAATATAAAATAATAAATAAGAAGCACTAATACAGGCAGCCAGTAAATAAAACATGAAGGAAAGAGAAAACCAGACACTGTCTACTTACAACATATATAGTTATTAAAGCTTGTAAAGCTGATAAATACAATCCACAAGAATGTTTTGGCCAACTATAATTCAATATTCACTCCACAAGCAAACCACAGAACTACACACACACACACACACACACACACACACACACACACACATTTACAAACCAGTGGCATCATCACATTTATATCATTGTGTTCTTAAAGGTGAATGCAACTTTACATTTGTACTATACAGTTTTGATGTTTAGTATACATATATACTATTTACTCGATATCATAACTTTCAAACATATTACCTACAAAGCACGCTCGACATTACAATAGTAAACCATATATTTGTGTATGTGTATATATATATATATATATATATATATATATATATATATATATATATATATACACACACACACACACACACACACACACACACACACACACACACACATTCATTTTTTTCATTTTCTCATACCTACCTTATTCTAGACAGGATCATGATAGTGCCGGAGTCTATCCTTTGAAGGACCGAGTACATGACAGAGAACCTTTCCTAACGGATGTGTGTCCAACACAGGACACATGCAACCTGTGCTCACATGCACACATGTAGTCACATACACACATATTCACATCCCACATGTATTCACATGCCAAGCACATACTTGTAAGATGCCTCTGCGGTGCAACTGGTGACTAGATAACCTAGTACATTTCCACACCAACAGAGAGAACTTGCATACCCTGCAATGAAGATACCTGAGATGAGAAATGAATTTGGGAATTCAACACTATCAGATATTATACCATGATCCCCCCAAAACGTGCACGCTGATTGGCCAGCGTGCCCGTTGTAAATCGAGTTATACTAATGGAAAAAGGTCCGGTCGCCCGGACTTTTTTCCATTAGTATAACTCGATTTTTTAAAACACTGTCTCGCTATGTTAAATGGGTTTAACATAGCGAGACAGCTTTAAAATAAGCAACGGAGATCTCCGTTGCTTATTTTAAAGCTGTCTCGCTATGTTAAACCCATTTAACATAGCAAGACAGTGTTTTAAAAAAAAAGCAACGGAGAAAGCAAGATCTCCGTTGCTTTTTTTTAGTGTCTCGCTATGTTAAATGTCCGTTGCTTATTTTAAAACTGTCTCGCTATGTTAAACTCATTTAACATAGCGAGACACTAAAAAAAAAGCAACGGAGATCTTGCTTTCTCCGTTGCTTTTGCCCACAGCTCTGATGTACTGCACAGGCGTGCAGTACATCAGAACTGCCGCGGATGCCAGACATCTGCGGAAGGGCAGCAAACAGGCATTATACTATGCCATTATTTAAGAAAAGTAATAGTTTCTTTTCTTAAATAATGTCATGGTATAATAGCAATAACCCACTTCTGGGTGTGGGTAATGCTAAATTTACCCACGGTTGGCTTTGTTTGGTCCCTCGGGCTTCACCCTCGGGACCAAACCACGCCAACCGTGGGTAAATTTAGCATTACCCACACCCAGGCGTGGGTTATTGCTATAGTAATGCTTACTATTGCCTTCCTGTGTCGTGTAGGTAGCCATTTCATGTAGTAGGGGCTTTGGGCATTTTTTTTTTTTTTACAAATGCCATCTCAAATTAAACAAACTGCTTAAAACAATATGTGGACAGTGAGATAAAGTAGTAATTTACACAGTTAGCAAATCACCAACTTTGGGCAACTGTATAGGCATTCACTGTCCTAACTGTTATTGTGTTCTCTGCAAGAGTTGCCTTTTTAGAATTAATATATTCTAATGCACTAAATTACTTGCATGTATTTTTTAAAGTTCCACTTCAGTTGTTATCATTTTACTAGTAGGCAGACCGAACTACTTGTCTTCTTTCTAGTTTTTCTGTCCTACTTGTCTTCTTTCCAGTTTTTCTGTCTTAAGAAATATGGTATGGTCCTCCCACTAATAAATATGATATTGTTGCTGTGTATCCACTGAAGCAACCTACAACCTAACTAAATCATATAAGGAATATGTCATTATACCAAAGTTAACTGTATTAGACTAACAACCCTCACTTTACGGTGCTCTTCTGAATGAATGGTTAAAGAGTTAGAAAGCCTAAAACCCCAATGTTTTACCTACCGGTCTCAAAAAATAGACAAGTATTTGTACTGTTACAATGTTATCGCTTCTTATAAATGCATAACTTTTTCAAAGCCAGCGTGCCTCTGTATTTTAAAAGCTGACATTATGATTACTTTAGAATTATTGTCTGATATACCTGTAGCCACAGCTTTTAACTTTTCTGAATATTTAGCATATAACACATGTATAAACAGTGTCAGTAAAAAGGTTTTTTTTTTTTCAGTCTTCTTCATTTTGATTAGCAAAGTGGAAGCCTATTTGTAAAGGTAAAGCTGGACACAGGAAGAAGGGTTTGAACATATAACCTATGGACACGGTTTCTGTTAATCTGCATGAACATTTGATACTGCAAGCAATGACTTTTTCTTTTCTAAGCTACCACTCATGAGTTTTGTGTGCTGCAGTTAGTGTCAGACTATTTGGAATTAAAATATCGGTACTTTCTTTTGCTTTACTTTGGAATATTTCATGTATTTGCACATGAAAACATTTGGACATATACTTTTATGTGAGATTGCACAAAATCGAGGAAGGGGAATATTCCCAAGCTCAAGAACTGTGCAATCTCGCACACCTGTCGATCAAAAGCAAATAAACAAACAAATGTCAGCTAAACACACTGCTGACCTAAGCATCTGCACCCATTTTAATATGCTGGTGAACTGATTCAGTATTAAACTATGGTTGTCATATTTCTTTATATATTCTCCATTTATTTATATTTTATGTTATTTTGAAATCTGGTCTGTTTTTTTGTTCTATTTGGTGTTGGTTGCTGGATTAAGACATTTATTTAATGTTACTTTTGGGAGCCATTATTCATTGTTGAATTGTTTATTCTGGTACATTGGTACATGTATCCTATTGAGCTAATCTTTGCACTACTTGGTGTTGTGTATATGTGTTTATATATAAATAGATGTGTGTGTTGACTTTATTGAAATTCACAGACATGAAAACACAGGTGACAAATACCAGTGTTTTGAAAATAAAAAAATATACAAACTTGAAACAAATGATGGCAAATGTACTCAGTTTTCTTTTGTGATCCATTAACCAAAACCCTTCTATTAAATTTAAACATATTGCCTTTGACAGAGTGTCATCAGATCAATCAGATCTGATGAAGCTATGATGAGGGCAAAAGCGATCATTTCTTGTTTTAACTTAATAAACTCTGATTTAAACATGCAAAACCAGCTTGAATCCAGCTCTCTTATTTTTATAAGAATGCAAAGTGATCTTTGACATGGATTCTACTTAAGATGTTTTGGCAATGGTCTATTTTAATAATGTGTATGCCGATATCAAGAGTAATCATTCCTGCATAATTAGTTTTCCATCTTTTTTTTTTTTTAGTTTATATATATATATATATATATATATATATAAGACAAGTAAACTGTTGATGTGCTGAAATGTCAACATGTAAATGATCTACCTCAAATAGTCAAACAACAAAACATTGACCCAGAAAGGATTAAAAGAAAAACACTAAACTAGTGTTTCTGCAGGGGCAAGCCCATCTGCACCTTGATATGAGGGACGGTGCTCCACACACACTCATCTAATTATATATATACCAACTCTGAAATCACAACAGTGAGAAAAGTGGATATTCCCTGACACCCACTGGACGACAATGTCAGTGTGAGAAAGGTTTGGCAAGATGATTCTCAATCAGCTACACCAGGTTTCTCTCATATATATATATATATATATATATATATATATATATATATATATATATATATATATATTTATGGGGAATTTTCTTCCTTTAATATCCACATAATTAGTTATATTGATCTACTAATCGTGCAACTTGTATGCCGTATATTTTAATTTGTTTAGTGACTATAGCTTAATTGCGATAGTAACATGTCACACACTTTATTGTTTATGTGGTTGATTGGTTGGTTGATCCCCCCATTATATTAATATCATTGAGAGACATTTGTTTATATTTCATGATGTTAGATGTGATTGGGCAACTGAGCCTATTAAGTATTCAAATCTATTAGTGTATTATGGAACATTCATTGGCTGATATTTATATAAGTTGTTTGTGATTGGGCAGGATGTGTTTAAATGTTCTTTGATTATGTAGGCATCTAGAATCTGAAGAAGGGTGGAATCCACCCAAAAGCGCTCATTTTTATTTAGTTTTTCATTTGTTTAATACATTTATTTTATGCTGACAGCTGTGGTGACTGTACTTTTTATTTTTGGAATATACGCTTGTGTTTTACAGTGCTGTTCTCCGGGTAGTGCCCCAACACACATTAGGATGATGTAATTTGGTCAAGAGGCATGTGAGACTGAAGAGCCTGGAGTAGGGGAATATTCCCTTTCCTGTAGATTGTGCAATATCCGAGTTAGTATATATAATTATCAGGGAGTATGGGGGGGTTGGAGGGTGTAAGAGGTGCAGGGAGGCTTGCACCCTTAAGAAACACTTGCCATTGATTGAGTCTTCTCTGGAGCATGTTTGGAATGTGTCAGTATTGGAGGGTCCAACATTCGAATGTTGATCTACAGGGTTCCTATCATATAGTCGAACTTTTACAAGTTCGAACCTCATATGGTTGAGACCATAAGTTCAAATTTGTAAAAGTTTGAGCATTTCAATGGAAATCTCCATAAGCGGAGGTTTCCATTTTGTTCAATAGGGTGCGATCTCAGAGTTGGTATATTTAAGTAGCAGGGGGTGTGGGGGGTGCAGGCGGGCTTGCCCCCCTTCTTTAAACAGTTTATTTTGTTTTCCATTATTTTTTTTATCCATAGTTGAAGTTTTGTAACTTCAAACATAATGGTTTGAACATTACGTGTTTGGTGTTATACGACTTTGACTATGTGATATAGACCCTATCTGCAGAGAATTGGGACACTGTACATTTCATTCAGTATCCTACACCCATGTGTGTGTGTGTGTGTGTGTGTGTGTGTGTGTGTGTGTGTGTGTGTGTGTGTGTGTGTGTGTCTGTGTCTGTGTGTGTGTGTGTGTGTGTGTGTGTGTGTGTGTGTGTGTGTAGATACACACACTCACAAATACATATGCATATGTGTGCTTGTTGCATAGCCAACTAAGCAAAATATCAAACCACAAGTCATTGAACAAAAATGCACAAAACTTAATCTATTGAAAGAAAAATAAAACTACCTGAAGTTTTCTTTTTTGCAAGGGTGCAAACCCACTCACAACCCTCCATGTGGGGGGAGCAGTTATATATACTAACTCTCAGATTGCACACTACAGTGGCAAAAGGGCAAATTCCCTTATTCCCACCATACTTCCAACCGGCACAGAAATAAAAGTTGCTATGTGGGATCAGCTGATTTTAAATCATACAAGTCGGATCTTCTTTTGCTCAATGAGAAAAAAGCATTTAAGAAAACGAAGGCCAACTATATCATAAAGTCAAATGCGTGAAAGAATGAATGTTCATTTTTGCTTGATGACTTCAGAGACTGATGCCTCTTAAAGGAAAACTCCAACTTAGAACTAAAAAACATATTTTTTCATTGTATCTTTGTTTTGGAGCTATTTTAATTCCTCAAAATCACCCCAAGTGCTTCTTTTATAATTTTAATGTGTTTTACTCAGAAGGGATGATGGAGCCTGCCTTGGTAATGTGATCTTGTTTTCTTGCCTTCATTCCTTCTTCCCAGAATACACTTCATGTCTTCTTTATATTACTCATGCTAGACATAAGGAAGTGCTGTTGTTTCCTCATAACGCTGAGATAAAATGTGAGGACTGTGAAGCACTGTCATCTAAACACACCTTCTGTAACAGAGCTACATGTCTATGTTTTCCTGAATGAGCCTCATTTATGTGCCTGTCAGAGCTTGTTCTATGCTATAAACACCTGTTAGCTACTTCCAGCAAAAGAAAGTAGGTAAATAGCAAGCTTTTGTAATGGTATTTTTGTGTAGTTCTAAATGATTTGACTGACTTTCTCCAACACTCTCATGCTGAGGTATGAAAACTCTCACTGCACTAAATGATCCCTGCTGTACATTTAGTAGGACTCCAAACTAAGTCTGCCTGCTATTTCCCAATGCCTTCAGTGGGAAGTTTTTTTTTTTTTCCTGCCATGAATGATGCAGAATTAAAATGTGCTTTATTAGTTCCTTAATTATTTCTGTCATGTTCACCCTCCTTTTTTTTTATTTCATATTTATCTATACTTTGTTAACCAGGAAAGTAAACTGGTCTCAGGACCCTATTCAGCCACAACTTCGGCTACATTGCACAAGTATTAAATGCACTTAGCAATACAAACAGAAAAAATACTGACATAAAGACATTGACCAAGACTGCATATGCAACACATAGCCAAAGTGTGACAGTGACCAATAAAATCATTAAGCAACATGTACTGGAATTAATATATTAATAATGCTTAACTTTACTATGTTGCTTATTACAAATAAGGAATTGCATGCACCTATATTGTGTGTATGTATATATATATATATATATATATATATATATATATATATATATATATGGATTCACTTCAGAAGACTGAAAACCCACAATCTTGAATCCCATAAGACTGATAGCCAAAATCCTGAAAACTCAAAAGAATGAATCTCAAAAGACTGAAAACACACAGGATACAAACACTGACTATGTTCCAGTAAAAGGACACAGAGAAACAAAGACAAGACAAAGCATATTACTTTCCACCAAGCCCCCCTGCACCCCCTGCTACTTAAATATATCAACTCCAAGACTGCCCTTCACTACACAAACATGAGTTATGCTGTAGTATAGCAAGTTAAAAGGGAACATGACTAAGGTTACAACAAGCAGTCATGAAACACGTAATGGTATGTTTGCCATTTTGATCCATGGAGTGCGATCTCGGAGTTGATATATTTAAGTAGCAGGGGGTGTGGCAGGAAAGTAATATGCTTTGTCTTGTCTTTGTTTTTCTGTATCCTTGTACTGGAATATAGTCAGTGTTTGTATCCTCTGTGTTTTCAGTTTTGCAATTCAGTCTTTTGAGTTTTCAGTATTTTGGGCTTTCAAGATTTTGGGTGTCAGTCTTGTGGGATTCGAGATTGTGGGTTTGCAGTCTTTTGAAGTGGATGCATATATATATATATATATATATATATATATATATATATATATATATATATAAATATATAGAGGAGGTGTGTATGTGTTTGTGTACATGTGTATATAGTACTTATGCACAAAACATATGACTGTGTACATAAAAATGTATGTAGCATGTAGAATACTACATGTAGGATGCAATACTGTATTTTAATGCATGTCTGACTGTGTGTGTGTGTGTGTCTCTGCATTTAAATACAGCTAAGTACTTCTGATTTCCTTTTCTTAATGTTTTTAATGCAAGAGCATATAGTAAATATATGGTAAAGTCAATTCAGCTATATTTTATGGTTGCAATCAAAGGTCACATTTCCTTTCTGGACTACAAAATCCTCATGCACTCTAACAGTATAAGGACTGACTCAAAATCAGTGAAAATTTCTTACCATGGATCTGTGTGTATCAGATATGCATCTCCTCCCACTGGAAGGATGTCAGAAAAAGGCATAAAAGACCTTTTTATGAACAGTATCAGTGCACCTAATTGATAGGGTTGCCAGTTGTCTCTCTCTCTCTGCAGTTCTGTCGTGTGTGTGTGTGTGTGTGTGTGTGTGTGTGTGTGTGTGTGTGTGTGTGTGTGTGTGTGTGTGTGTGTGGTGGGGGGGTTGAAAATGGAAAATGTGTTGATACTTTACAAGAAAAAAATAGTTTCTGACTTTTCTCTAAATGCCACAGAAATCTTTGATACTACATTTATCTTAACATATAAACTGTTATAAATAACCAACATTTAAAATTTAGCATTTCAATACTGTGTTGCTGCTTATGTAAATTTGACAGAAGAGGTGACAACTGCCTTTAAACCTCTGACTGATCTAATTGCTTTGTTTTGCTATGAAAGGGGAGGGTTATGTTCTGTTCCTCTCTACAATAAAAACAGTGGAAAAAAGTTCCACACTTTTATGTCTTTTTTATACCAGCTGCTGTATTCCTGACATTAGCAGGATTAATTGCCCATCTCAGATTTACAGCAGCACCTGAAAGGATAAACTACAAATTTAACTGTGTCTATGATATGTCATACAGGTGAAGATGAATTCCTTTGGAAACTATGTGAGAAGTTGAGCTTAAAAAAAAGGTAGGTGGGCTTTCCCTTCCGACTCCAACGCAAGAAAATAAAAGATCTGACGTAGTTAACTTCATTTGTGCAGCAACCTTTGGGAAATCGGATCTGACCTCGGATCTGAGCCGGCAGTTTTCAACAGCTTTAGATCCAAGCTCCAAGCTCCTCCCCCTACCCATAATCCCCTGCCAACCCTGACTGACCTCAGATCTAGTTTGCCGCGGCTTAGTTCAGCAGCTTGATCCAGAGTTTCCAGGCATTTTCGTTCTCTTTGTGAGAAAAATTTAACTTTTATACCAATTAACCTTTGGTGTGAGAGTGTGTTTAGCTCCCCTTTTCTGTCTAAAACCTCTCTTAGTTTAAATTATTTTATTTCTATTTAACCTCCCCCTTCCTTCGTGGTTCCGTCAGGGTTGTGTGTGTGTTTGGGGCCTAGTGTGTGTGAGTTACTTTCTATAAGTATGTCTGAGGCCCCAAAGGTAATGTTTTCTAAGTGCACTGAGTGTGGCCATAAGCTGTCCCCAGCGGATGGCCACACTCGGTGTGTCTTGTGCCTTGGGGTTGAACACCTGTCCTCTGGTTGTACCATTTGTGCAGCGTTCAACCCCAGGGCACTCAAGGACCGGAGGTCCAAGCTGATTCTGGCGGGTCTTCTGCAGTGGGACCTTATCAAAGAGTACGCTGCGTCGCCCCCTGAGTCCATGTCGGCAGAGGACAAACAATTGCACTACACCCGGATGGCCACTCTACGATCCATATCTAACACCTCTATGCGGCTTCTGTCTCATGCCATGGAAGAAGCCGCTAGAGCCGGCAGAGCAGGCCTCGTTATGAGATGTCAGGCCTGGCTCTGGCACTATGATTTTGCGGAACTCTTTAAGGCATCATTCGCTAATGCCCCTTTTGATGGTTCTGCCCTCTTCGGCAAAACTGTGCGAGATACCTTGGTCCAGAGCGAAAAGGATGGGAAGACGTTGTCTGCCATCGGAGTCCACTTCTCTGCTCCCCAGAGGTCCTTTTCTAAGAACCAAAAGGGACAGAAGAAGATGTGGTTCCGGAAGTCGCAACAGTCCCATCCCGCTCTGGACTCCCAGCCCTTCCGTGGCAGAGGAGGGCAGGGTGGATGCTGCCCTAGAGGCAGAGGTGGCCCGCAGAACTTTGGATCCAGAGAACCCTTCTCGGACCAACCCATGTAACACCCCTGAGGGGTTGCCCGACTGCTCCACTCTGGAGGCAGTTGGGGGGCATTTCTCAAAGCACCCAGCAGCTTTGGAGTCCATCACGACAGACCACTGGGTGCTTCGCATCATATCCAGAGGATACCAAATTCCCTTTTCTCGTTACCCACGCAGCCCCAGATACCTCCCCAATGTCCCACCTGATCAGAGGGAGGCCGCAGCAATGGAAATCCAACACTTGCTGGAAAAAAAGAGCCATCCAACATGTCCCCCCAGACCAGTGCGGGTCCGGGTTTTACTCCAGGTTCTTCTTGGTGCCAAAAAAGACGGGGGACTTAAGACCGATCCTGACCTCTCTTCCCTGAACCTGTCAGTAACCAAAGAGAAGTTCCGCATGGTCACTCTTCAATCCATTCTCCCCCTTTTGCGGGAAAATGATTGGATGTGCTCTATAGACCTCAAGGATGCGTACTACCACATTCTGATGGACAGGCTATCCAGGAGGTTCCTCCGCTTCCGGCTTGGAGCCAATCATTTCCAATTCAGGGTGCTCCCCTTTGGTCTCACCACAGCCCCTAGGGTGTTCATCAAAGTGTTAGCAGTGATAGCAGCCCACCTGAGGCTCCAGGGAATTCAGGTCTTCCCGTACCTGGACGACTGGCTCCTGACCGCCCCGACAAGGCATCTACTCTGTGCAGCCAGAAACTACTTTCTTCGTCTAGCTCCCCGGCTGGGGATCACTATCAACATAGAGAAGTCGTCTCTTACTCCAACTCAGACTATAAACTTCATAGGGGCTAGATTGGACACAAACAAGCTCCTAGCTTTCTTGACCACAGACCGACTACTATCCCTGAGGCTACACGTGCAGGCCATTCTGCAATCTCCAGCTCCCCCGGCGGAATTGGTCCTGAGGGCTCTTGGCTCGATGGTGGCAGCGATCAACCTATTGCCAATGGCATGTTTGAACATGAGGGTCTTACAATGGACCCTTCAGGTCCAGTGGTCCTTTCTTCACTATCCTCTGAGCCATCCCATTCCCCTCAGCAGGGCCTGCAAGAGGGCCCTCCTATGGTGGCTCCAATCTCCGGACCTCCAGCAAGGACGCCCCTTTTCTATGACCCCTCCACTAGCAACAGTGACCATGGACGCCTCCCGCCTCTTGTGGGGGGGGGGCATTGTTTGGGCAGGACAGTCCAAGGCACGTGGGACCTCACAGAGACCTCACTGCATATCAACATCCTAGAGATGAGGGCAGTGCTGTTAGCGTTGCAAGCACTTCAGGACCTTCTTCCTGTAGGAATGATTGCAATTCAGACGGACAACATGTCGATTGTCTGGTACATCAACAAACAGCGGGGAACCAGGTCTTACCCGCTCTGTCAAGAGGCCATGAGGGTGTGGGAATGGGCGATCTCCACCAACCGCTTTCTCATAGCAATGCACATTCCGGGACGGTCCAACATCCTAGCGGACAAACTAAGTCGCACCATCCTGTTACCATACCAGTGGTCTCTGGATCCTGAGATAGCGAATCGGATCTTCGCCAAATGGGGTCAACCCTGTTGTGATCTCTTTGCCTCTCCCTCGAACACAAAATGTTACGACTACTTCGTTCTTATTTCCCCCTCCAGGGAACCCCCGAGAGACGCTCTGGTGCATGCTTGGCCTCCTGGTCTTTTTTATGCTTACCCTCCTCTTCCTCTGATGCTGAAGTTTCTTCAGAAAGCCAGTCGGTTGGGGAGCAGGATTATCCTCATTGCCCCGTTTTGGCCTCGTCAAACCTGGTTCCCTCACCTTTGGTCTCATCTGGTGAATCCTCCTTGGATTCTGGATCCCTGTCCAGATCTAATATCCCACCCCCTAGATCTCCCAGTCCCGAACCTGGACAACCTCAAGCTCACAGCTTGGCTGCTCCAGTTCCACTCATAGCTAGGACTCCCGGTATCTCTTCCCCAGTTAAAACCATTCTAGTAGCAGCACACAAGCCTTCTACTAGAAAGATCTATAGCAGCAAATGGAAACATTTCTCCATTTGGGCAAAACGCAAAAATTTGGATCCTTTTACAGCTCCTTTGCCTGCTGTATTAGACTTTCTGTCAGGACTGTTTCATCAGGGGGCTAGTTCCTCCACAGTCAAGGTCCAACTAGAAGCTATCTCTCATTATCACGTTGGAAATGAATTGGGCCCTTTGATCACCACAAAATTGTGTAAGACCTTTTTGAAGGGCACCTTTCTGCTCAGACCCCCAGTGAAGGATGTAGTCCCTCCTTGGGATTTAACGCTAGTGCTTCAGGCCTTGACAGCTCCCCTGTTTGAGCCTGCAGCTTCCATAGATCTTAAATTCTTGTCATGGAAAATAGCTTTTCTTGTCGCCATCACCTTGGCTCGAAGGGTCTCTGAACTACAGGCCCTCTGTGTAAAACCCCCATACTTGATCTTTCACAAGGATAGAGTTTACCTCAGGACCAATCCCTCCTTTCTTCCCAAGGTTGCCTCTGAGTCAAATATTAACCAGTCCATCAAATTGCCGGTCTTTTTTCCTAACTACCATAACAAAGGGGAATACAAATTACACTCATTGGATGTGCATAGACATCCACAGGACATCTGGTCATAGGAAATCCGACCAGTTGTTCATCTCCTTTGCCAAATTTAACTTGGATAAATCTGTGTCTAAAGTCACACTCTCTAGATGGATTTCACAGTGTATCCTTTTAGCATACGAAAGTTCGGGCAGGCCCGCACCTCAGGGAGTCCACGCCCACTCTACTCAATCTATGTCTACCTCTGCGGCCTTTAGAGCTAGAGTTTCTTTGGATGATATTTGCTCGGCAGCCACTTGGGCTTCATCTCATATTTTATCAATCTCTACAAATTGGACATTATCTCCAGAGGGAGAGCATCCTTTGGCTCTGCAGTGCTCCGGAACATCCTTCCATGAAGGCCGCCCAAGATTCAGGTAGCTGGGGACTCTGTCCCAAAGGTTGCTGCACAAATGAAGTTAACTACTTCAGATTAAGAAGTTATGTACTCACCATAACGTTCCATCTGAGTAGGTAAACTTCATTTGTCAGCAACCGTCCCTCCCTCCTGCCCCCTCACTTGTGAATGTTCTCATACTCAGATCCATGGGTTTTACCCACTTATCTTGGGATTAATCATTGTTAGCAGTTTCTGCTGTTGGGCAAACTTGATCTGAGGTCAGTCAGGGTTGGCAGGGGATTATGGGTAGGGGGAGGAGCTTGGAGCTCGGATCTAAAGCTGTTGAAAACTGCCAGCTCGGATCCGATTTCCCAAAGGTTGCTGACAAATGAAGTTTACCTACTCAGATGGAACGTTATGGTGAGTACATAACTTCTTATTTTAAAAAGTAGAAGCAGGTTTCTGGTACCTACACAATGCTGGAGCCATACTGTAGGGAGAAAAGAAACCTAAACACTGAGTTAAACTGCTGGAGAGGGCAAAGTTTTCCTTTAATAACGGCTGCTGTGTCTGCAAGATTGCAGTACATCAGAAATTAGAATTCGCCCTTTCCCCACTGTTGTGCAATCTTAGCATTGTTATATATAATTAACAGGGGGTGTGCGGGTGCACTGATCTTTTCAGATCAGTATGTTTATGTTTTCTCAAGTGAGTATTAACTTTTTCATTAGGTAATCATAATTATTTATATGGCCTTTAATACACCGTTATATTGTATAAAAGAATATTGCAGCATATCAAAGGTCTCACAGTTCCAAATTGGATTATTTGAATATAAGAAGTAAAGCAAGTGTGACTTAAATATTAGTGGCTTCTAATTCATTCCAGCTTGATAACTTGCCAAAATAGATAATACCTTTCACAGAGGGAAAGTGGGTTGCTCTTGACCTTAAGCAGATGGAGCCAAATTGTACTTTTGGAGGATAAGACAGTACTGAGGCCTTTGTTAAACCATATGTTAAAACTTTCTTTCAGATTTTTAAGACATTGGTGTATTCTCCACCACTATACTGCATAGAAGAAGTATTCCCTAAGGACTTCAGTGCAAAACCTCTTTCTTATTATACCTGTTACTTGGAGCACATTTAAAATGATTGTTTAAAATGTAAAAATGTAAGCTGATTTGTGAATGGAATTTTTAGAATGGAAAAAGAACACATGTGTAAGACATATCCATCCATCTTCAACCCTTTTTTCCCATTTTGCACATGGGTCAAGGTGTCACTTCAACAGTGACAATCATCTTGAGCCAAGTTTTGCACCACCAGATGGCTATCCCTGCAGGGGATGTGTAAGACATCACATGGGATTAGGGTGTCACTTCAGCAGTGACAATCATCTCGAGCCAAGTTTCACACCACCGGGTGGCTAGCCCTGCCACGGATGTGTAAAACATCACATGGGGTTAGGGTGTCACTTCAACAATGACAATCATCTCGAGCCAGATTTTACACCACTGGGTGGCTAGCCCTGCTGCAGATGTGTAAGGCATATAATCTGTAGCTTTTTCAAAATCATCTAATCGGGAGAGGAAATATCCCATGTGAAACTCTGCAACCAAGAATGTTCAGTTAATGCGTAATGAGTAATTGCCTACAAGTCTTCTGGGTAAAATAATATAAAACCTGGAGTTTAAAGAGAACTAATTTTACAAAATAGCTTAGGATGTTTCAATGTAGACTCTCTGGAAATATATGATATGTAATAAGAAAACCTGCAGTTATTAGCTAGCACAATGTCAATTAAGAACATTTGAAAAAGATACTTTTGCTATAAAATGTCCATTGCTGTAGATATGAGGCACAGAAGATGGAGATCTGAGTATGATCTAGTTGACCCAGGTTTGGGTAGTGGCAAGGAAGGCTGAGGAGCCAGCCAGGGGAACAGGAGTAATGAAGAAGGGTTGCTTGCTTCTCCCAGGGTGAAGGTTAATGAGCATGTTCTGTGGTACAGATTTAGTGTTGTACTTATTGTACTGAGTTTATTACATCAGTAAACCTGATAGCAGAGATGATGTCTTATTAGGAGAGAGTTGTAAATGGCTAAAAGATAAGCAAGTGTTGCAGTTTCCTCATGACCCTGAATTGGATAAAGACTGTACTGTGAAGATATGAATAAATTCACCATTTCAGAGCTCCCACCTTTACACCTGATGTTACAGCTCAGTTGTTATAACAGCTCTTGATGTTGTTGTGTTGTGTCTTTCGGCTTTTCCCAGTTAGGGGTTGCCACAGCGGAACTCCGGTCCACTAATGATTGGTAGTTGATTTTTACGTGCCGTGTTACCAGCCCTGACGCACAGGTCACTTAGCAGACTGAATTTTTCAATGAAGGTACGCCCATTCACGCATGTCTCCACGCAGAAGACGCTCTAGCTGAGAATCGAACTGGACAGTGTCTTACTGTGAGGCGACAACGCTACTGCAGCACCACCACCGTAGCTCTTGATAATATCTTAAAACTGTTATGTGAAAAAATTCAGTCTGCTAAGTGACCTGCATGATACAGGTAACTGTTCTACAATAACTATATATTTCCATAGATAATGCAGTAATGGCTCAATAATCTGTGCTTAGCAAATCCAACCAGTTAACCGACATAGCCTGGCTTGACTGTGGCGTTTGCATCTTAAGCAGTGTAGTCAAAATCTCAGCGACAGCAGTCTGTAAGTGGAAAAGGTTAATGTTTTGGGGGATGTGGATTTGCTTGCTAGTCTTTGTTAACTTTTGGAAGTAAAACAGGCAGTAATATTTATGAACTAATCCTCACAGATCAAAGATCTTCAAAGAACATGAGTTTGGAATTATTGAAAAGTAAAGGTTCATGAGCAGTGAGAGAAAAAAATGATAGTGTTTTGACTTTTTTTTTAAGTTGACATGTTTTAAGAGATGAGAGTGACAATTTTATGTCTTTGCTTAATATGTTGGTAGAATACTATGAAAAAGTCTGGACAGACAAGAAATATGAAGGTGGGAACAAGAAAAGGCATTAAAACATACAATGATATATTCTGCAATAAATATTATTTTTTCTTTTCGTTTTATAAACACTAAATGAAACAAGTGGAAAAATGCTCAGTATATGATAAAATTCCTGTCTAAATGTGCTGCTTTTTTTATTAAAACAAATAATTGCATATACATTTCTTTTTGTACACATTTGAGAAATTGCAGCAGGTGAAACTGACTATAATATGGTATCCTCATGGCCTATAGAATCATAGGTTTGGTTAAGGAGAAAAATAAAATGCTTTAAAACATTTTACATATTAATTAAATATAGTTACAAAGTTGAGGTCTATAAGATGCAGGAAACACAGTTTGAGAGTAATATATTACTGATGTATATTATTCCTTTAGAGTAATAGTAGTAGTCTGGCTTAGAAAGAAATATGTAGGTTAAGAGAGAGAGGTCAAGCATCACTAACCTCTAAAGATCAATGCAGAAAGTAATGTGAAAAGAAGGCACATAATAGATTAAACAGACCTTGCTGATGTGTACCTTTTTTCCTTAGAGATGACATCAAACTGTGTAGTTCGCTGCTGAGATAGCAACTTCCTCTGTCATCCCCTCACTTTGAGAAATGAAAAAATGTCAGCTTTTTGAAATGTAGAATAAGCAGCACCATTTAATTAGTATGAATGCTGAACACAAAGAGATTTCTGAGGGTAAAGGAACACTTAAATTGCTATACTTTATTTCCCATACAGCTGTTAAAAGTCTGTGCACACAATAACAAGCACTCCCTTCAAGCTGATGTCAGGAAAAGTGCACATTTTCCTGTGCATTGCCAATGAGCTGTAAAAGGAATCTACTATCACTGGACAAGAACCGGAGCTTATGAAAACCTGACTTTCAGAGCTAAAATATGTCCAGAGCAAGTACCTGAAACAGATGTCTAACTTCAGATAATGAAACGTGTCAGCTTTTTAAAGGGAATACATAAAATTGCTTATATTTCTGCATTCTCACAAACCTTAAGTACAGCAATTTTGAGCAGCCCACTTGTCTCTGCAGAAACCACAAAATCTGAGTCTAAAGATGACTTTCTCCATTATGACAGCAGAATATGGAATAAAAAGAATCATGTAAATGAATTTCGGAAAAGTAGTAATAGATGTTGCTGAATAAAACTGGCTACTAGAATGCAAACAGAAAGAAGGCTAATTAATGTTTATGAAAATATGGAAATCAGGAAGGGCCTTGTAGCAATGTGATTGTCAAGAAGCAGTCTATAGTGAAGAATAATATCTAAGAAAAAGTATGTGATATTATAGCAATAACCCACGCTTGGGTGTGGGTAATGCTGGATTTACCCACGGTTGGTGTGGTTTGGTCACAAGGGCGAAGCCCGAGTACGCCAAACAAAGACAACCGTGGGTAAATCCAGCATTACTCACACCCAGAAGTGGGTTATTGCTATTATACAATGACATTATTTAAGAAAAAAAATAATTACTTTTCTTAAATAATGGCATTGTATAATGCCTCCTTGCTGCCCTTCTGCAGCTGTCTGGTATTCTGCAGCAGTTCTGATGTACTACGCATGCGTATGCTTACGCAGTACATCAGAGCTGTGGGCAAAAGCAATGGAGAAAGCGAGATCTCCGTTGCTTTTTACAAACTGTCTCACTGTGTTAAAGGAGTTTAAAATAGAGAGACAGCTTTAAAAAAAGCAATGGAGAATCTCCGTTGCTTTTTTTAAAGCTGTCTCGCTATGTTAAAACCATTTAACATACCGAGACAGTTTTGAAAAAAGCAACGGAGAAAGCAAGATCTCCGTTGGTTTTACAAAGTGTCTCACTATGTTAAAGGAGTTTAACATAGCGAGTCATCTTTAAAAAAAGCAACGGAGATAGGAAGATCTCAGTTACTTATTTTAAGCTGTCTCGAAACGAGTTTAACATAGCGATACAGGTTGTAAAAAGCAACGGAGATCTTGCGTTCTCTGTTGCTGTAAAAAAAAAAAGAGTTATACTAATGGAAAAGTCTGGGTGACCGGACCTTTTTCCATTACTATAACTCTGATTTACAATGTGCACGCTGACCAATCAGCATGCACATTTTGGAATATTAATGGTAGGTCATTGTATAATAAATCTTTAAAATCCTTCTAGCTTTCTGTGCATTCCACATGGAAGCTTCTACTGTAAGACATACTGTTTTACTTATTGCTATTTACAGTGCTACTAAGCACAGTCTCTCCGTGCAGAGTTAACTGTGCTTGCTAAAAGTTGCTTTATCTGTACAAGCTACTGCATTTTACTTCTAATAACTACATTACAGTTTAAGCAGAATTGTCTTCTGCTCTGCTTATAGGGCTCAGTTAACTGTGTGTGTTAAAAGTTGCTTTATCTGTACAAGCTATTGCATTTACTCCTAGTGCCTCATAAGTTTTTTTTAAGAATGGTTGTTTTCTGTTCTACTTACAGGGCTTAACCATGTTTGCTAATATTTGCTACTTCTGTACAACCTACTGCATTTACTTTTAGTGCTTTGCTTTCATGACTTAGTCAACTGGGAATACTGTTATTGCTACACTGGTTATTTCTTGCCTGTATTATACCTCACTTAAATCTCTGTTTTTCTAGGGTTTTGCTAGGTCTGGTCTCTCATGTGTCTTTTCTTAGTTTCCTGGTTAACCTTTTTTATGTGTTCCCCTTATGTCTTGCAGCTTCTCCCGATGGGTTAAACACTCTGTGGTCATCCCCTGCCCAACTGACTCTCCCAGAAAAATACCTTGTGAAAGAGTATAAATCTGCTTAAGTTACCTGCCTGAAGCAGCTCTAAAAACAAACTAAAAAGCACAGCTTTCTAAACTGTAGGTGTTCCTTCTATTGCAATTTGCAATTTATCCATACTCTGAATCTGTTTTTAAAACTATCTGCTTTTAAAAAAAGTAAACTGCTCCTTATTTAAAGTATTATTACAGGGCAGATGAGCATATACAAGGGTTAGTTTTTCTGGTTATAGTAACTTTGGCCACCAGCCAGCAACACAATACCAGATGTCTACCACATTCCTTGCTGTTTTAATTAACAGTACCAATAGCTTTTAGTTTAATGTTGTTTTAACTCTCAATAGTTTCAGTATATGTAGGTTTAATGATGCCAGCCACACTCTAGAGTGCTTAACCCCTAGTACATCATCTGGTCCCTTTGCCTCCTGTTTGTAAACTTATATCTGCAACATTTTCATCTCTGGCTTGCTCTCAATCCCTCTTCAGCTCTGATTTTCACAGCTGCTTCCTTTCTATTTGTTTCAGTGCTGTTTCACACTGCTGATCTGACCCTGTCAGTACTGGTTCCAACCAGCTAGGCCACTGTAATATCCATCTCCAGTCTCTATTCCAACCCCTCCCCCAGTTTCTTTCACTTTCTTTTCCCTCCAACCCCTCCCCCAGTCTCTTTAACTTTGCCTTCCTTCCTGTGGCACCGTGTTTTACCTCTCTGAACCACTCTAATCCTTTCCCTATACCACTGCTAGAATATCCCTTACCTTTTGCATACTTTCGTCTGAAATTACCTTATATTCCACTGATTGTTTTTTACTTCTGACTTTGATTCTTCCTTTCCTTGGCTCTGACAAAGTCTGGAAACGTTACCATAAAAATAAAACCACTATCACCCTAAACGAATATAAAACACTATGAAATAAAGTAAAAAAACTTATTACCTTAGACCGCAAAGCCTATTTTTCCAGTCTCCAAACCAACCACACCAACAATCCCAAACTATTTTGATAAAGAATCTCATCTCTCCTCAACCCGGGAAAAAAAGAAAACCCTTGCCCAACCTAGATGCCTCTGACATGGACATGGCCACGCAATTTAACTCTTTCTTCATAGAGTCTATAGGCAAACTACTATCATCCTTCACCAACACCTCTACAACCCCTCCTCAGCCTGCTCCCATCCCTTCCTCCCCTAGCATCCCTTGTCCCCAACCTCCACCTTTCTCTATCAATCCCATGTCTATATCTACCATAAAAAAACTTCTCCTAAAATTAAGACCTGGTTCCAATGCCCCTGATGAAATTCCCTCCTACTTCCTAAAAGTAGCCACAGAAGCCATTGCTCTCCCTATCAGCATACTAATTAATCGGTCTACCTCAGAAAGCCAGGTCCCCAGCTCTGGAAGAAGGCCTTTATTATTCCTCTCCATAAAAGTGGCAATAATAATGATATGCCAAAATTTCGCCCTATCGCCATCCTATCCCGTTTCTAAGCTACTTGAAAAGTGTGTACAACAACTTTTACCCTACCTCATCAATAATCAGCTTCTTACCCCCACACAACATGGCTTTAGACCAGGTCATAGTACCTCCACTGCCCTCCTCTCCTTCCTAGAAACAATCAACAAAGCCCGCGATTCTGGCCACTTTGTATCCACTCTTTTCCTCGTCCTCTCTAAGGCATTTGACACTATTTTCCACAACCTCCTTCTTACCAAACTCTCTAAACTTGACCTACCCCTTCCTCTACCCAGTGGTTCTCAAGCTATCTCACAAACAGACAACAAGCAGTTAAATGGAAAAAAGCTGCCTCGCCCTTCCTTAATACATCCACAGACACCCCCAAGGTTCCATTCTAGGCCCCCTGCTATTCAACATATTCATAAATGAGTTCTTCCATGCCATTCCTAACTCCAGTCTCATCCAATATGCCGATGATTCTACTATAATCTGTTCCTCCCCTTCCATCACAACTCTAAACAGGCTAACACAAGCCGCCTTCTCTTCCACTGAACAGTGGATGCTAGACAGCCATCTAGCCCTTAATGCAACCTAAACAAAACTTATGTTATTCAATAAATCCAAAACCTCTTCCCCAGACAAACAACCCTTCATAATTACCAGCAATAATAATACCTCCTATAACTAGTCACTGACACAAAATTACTAGGAATTATCTTTGACAATCAACTAAAATTTGATAAGCATCTACAAGCAAATATAAAAAAAAAACATAAAAATTAGGTATGCTTTAACGGCACAGTCGCTTTATCTCTGTCACCACCAGGGTTACATTAGCTAATACATACCTCATTCCAACCCTTTTATATGGTGCATCTATCCTAACCAGCCTAAAATCTTCCCTCAAAACAAAACTCTCATCTTGTTATAACAAAATATCCAAATTTTTGGCAGGTCATAGAGCTACTTCTCACTATTGTAATTCCCTTCACCAACTAAGTTGGCTAGAATTACCAAACTTCCTCACATATACCCAGCTCATCCAAACACACAAATTCATTCATGACCCGTGGGACATATTCGACCAATGACAAAATAATTACCTCATTGTAAAAAAAAATACTACTTACTGAAGTAACCTGATGTCATTTTCCTAATGAAAATCTTTTTTTTATTTCTGTATTATGTAACATCTATTTGAATTGTGCAATATGGGTTTGTACTATACAAAATATGTATTTAACATTTAATTGAAATGTATATTATGGATTTGTGCTCTTACTGTGCTATGTATTTGTATTTCTCTGGAGCTTTTCTCTCCAGGACTCCATTGAAAATGGGCTCCTTATAGCCCAATGGACTATCCTGGAAAACAAACTGCAAATACATAAATATTAAGGGCAGCCATTATACTATATGCATTCATAATAAAGAATAACCAAAAGCAGAAAATATATTTTCACATTGGTACTGAGTGATTGAGCAGATGCAATTTGCTCCAGTTCCTTACACAAGAGCAGAATACTACCTAAGACAAAGGCAGGTATTCATAGTCAACTACACAAACAAGCTTAGGCTATCCAAGCTGTTCAGACGGTTGCAGCTGAACTGCAATTTTAGAGGGCATTTACAGTAATACGAAATGCCTCAAATGTGCTTATGCAAATGTGCAAATAATGAGATGGAAATGAGGAATGATATACATCTTCATCAACTAATGAAGTATGTTGTATACCATTTGTGATTCACAGTCATATTTCCCCACTTTTCCACATTAGTCACATATGTGCTATATAAAAAAAGCCTCGCCAAATCTATTAGAGTTGCAATCAGTGAAAATGCTTTCACTTGCCATTAGCTTTACTATTTCCAGGTCTGAGATGCTTGTCTTGGCTGGGCCAAAACCACTTGCTCTCAGCAGTGCTCGCCAACCAAAAGGTGAAAATATAAGCAAAGGAGAACTCATTATAACTTTGACTATCAGGAAATCATTGATAAGTTCAGAGTGGATAGGAACATTATAAGGGTCTTAGTGGGTATGTTTGACCACCATAGCAGCACTGGAAGAATGCATGGACTTCATATCCCTGTGGATACCAAGGTATGTATAGCCCTCACTATACTTGCTATTGAGACTTTCCAGAGACAGACTAGGGAAATACTGGGGATCTGAAAGGCTTCTGCCTCGAGGATACTGCAGCAGTTTCTAGATGTAGTCTTGGCATGTGTGGATCAGTATATCTATTTCCCGGTGTCACCTCTGTACGAAACCAGCACCATATTTACCTTTTTATGGACTGGCACATTTCCCTTGAGGTAATTGGTGTGATAGATGGCACCTATGTTGCAATTAAGGCCCTTTCTGGTCCACAGGGGAGGAGTACCACAATAGGAAGGGCTACCATTCCATCAATTGCCAGGAAGTATGTGATGCATGGAAGTACATCACCAGCTTCTCTGCCCAGCATCCTGGCAGTGGACATGATTCCAATATCTGACACACTAGCTCACTCTACCACTTCTTCCTACATGGTAGGATGCCCAGTGGTTATCTTGGTAATTGGAAAAATATTGATTTATGTATTGTATTTAAGTAGTTATTCATGTTAAAATGTATTGCTGAATACTAAACTTTTTTGTTTTGTTTTGTCTCCCCCCTCTTTTTTTCAGGTGATGCTAGGTATCCACTGGGAGCCATGGCTCATGACACCAATGAGAAATTCAAATGGAGCTGCACAGGACACACATAACACATTCTTGTCCCAGGCCCATATTGTCATCGAGAGGAACTTTGGCCTCCTGAAGAGCTGTTTCATGTGCCTGGATGAGTTTAGGGATACTTTTCAGCATTACCCACCTACTTCATATTTCATTCTGCATAACATGGTCATGTCCTGGTCTGGTGGTGAAATTGTCCATGCTTTCACAGCAGCATCCAGTTCCAATCCTACCAATAGAGACTAGCCAGCAAGAGTAGGAAGGGAACCCATGTGGTAGGTTCATACATGGCATACAGCTGCACCGGTAAACAGGCGGCATCTAGTCCACAACTATTAACTATGACATTCAGCTCAATGTTTCTTTTATTATGAAAAACACATAGATCATAATTTATGCATGCAGTGATATCTGTGGTGTATGGTGTGTGGTGCATAGTTTGTTGTCACTGTTCATCTGATATTCTCATTTTAAAATATCTTTTATTATCTTTTAGAAAGTCACTCATATTATTGTTAAAGTCACACCTAAGTGTTCAAGGCATCATATAAAATATAAATCACATTTTGTCTGCTTTGATGAATACGTTTTGCTGTACTGTTTTCGTAAGTATGCAAGTACTGAAATTGTCAACAGTGAAATACTCCACAACTTAATGAATTGCAAATTCAATTGAAAGGTATTATACTGTTTATGCCATCTCTTCTTAGATAATTTTGTGGTATTACTGCGGTGGTGGTGCTGCGGTAGCGTTGTCGCCTCGCAGTAAGACGTTTTCCTGTTTGATTCTCAGCTAGAGCGTCTTCTGTGTGGAGACATGCGTGAATGGGCGTGCCTTTATTGAAGGTTGTGCATCAAAGCCAGCAACTCAGCATGTAAAAATCTACTGCCAATCATTAGAGGACCGGAGTTCCACTGTGGCGACCCCTAACTGGGAAAAGCCGAAAGACACAACAACACATCAAATTCATTTTATGCTGTAGTAGGAAAACCAGATGCAAGTAAAATGTATAAAAATATATAAACGTAAAAACAGCTTATAAAACCAACAGAGAACTTTTATTGGTAAAAATAAAAACAATACAAGTAAGTGCTTTCGTAGACAAATCTACTTCATCAGACCACATTCCACTTCATTCATAGAACAGTCATTTTAGATAAAAACAATACAAGTAAGCGCTTTCGTAGACAAATTTACTTCATCAGACCATATTCCACTTCATTCATAGAACAGTCATTTTAGATTAACCTCCAATTTCAACTACCAATACAAATTCAAAGACAAATCACATGATCACATATCATTATCTAATATATAAGGTCTTCTTCTCTTTAATATCAGTCTTAAAGAGACCTTGTCATTCAATCCACCTTCTTTATCAGCCTGTAAATTCAAAATCCAAAACAGCTCCCTGTCCTCTGTTTTATTAATGTCACCCATTCTTTCACCGTCTAATATTTTCTCTACTACGTGGAACTTGAACTTATGTTCATCTGATGTTTCCATTGCATGTTTAGCTACAGAATTAATTAAATCACACTGTTTTATATCCCTAGCATATTCCCTCATCCTTTCCATTAATATACGGTTTGTTTTTTCTATATAAAATTTTGCACATACAGAACATTGTGTTAAATATACCAAGTTCCTAGATCTACAGGTTGCTTCCACCACAAATGTATATTCCCTGCCCATTCTAGGATGTCTAAAAATATTAACAGTATTAATTAAATCACAAAAATTACAACCTCTATAAGGGAAGTTGCCTATCATAGCACCTAAATGCTAATTTTTCTTATTATAACATAACATCCTCTTTAGTAAGCTTCTATTCCTAAAACTAAAATATGGACATGAGCCTATAATACCATTAATGTGGTAGTCTGATGTTAAAATATGACAATTTCTTTTGATGACCTCACAAACTTCAGGTATATTATTTGAGTATGATAGGCAAATATTAGGTGCCTTCCTTATATACCTATTTTCATCTACCGTTTTGTGCTTGATGAATAGTATGGCGCTAAACCTTCCCTTAAACACTCAGCATCTCTTATTTGCCTTTCTATCTCATTATATTTGTAACCCCTCTGTAATAATTCCTTTCTTATAACCCCAACTGCTCTTTGAAACATATTTTTTGTATTATTCATCCTGGAGATCCTCATAGCCTGCAGTTTAATTATTTTCTTATATACATGTGGTGGGTGTAAACTATTACGATGTAAAATGTGGCTCTTATGACATTATTTCTTATACCTAGTTGTTATAATATCATGTCAATCATTCTTCTCCAATCTTATATCCAGATAATCAATATTAGTGTCTAAGAACTTGACAATGAACTTCAAAAAAGTATTCCATGTAGATACTTTATAAACCTATACAAATGGTCTACTTCACCTGACCAAAGAATAAAAACGTCATCAACAAATCTCTGATAAAATTTTATATTTGAAAGAAATTCATTGTTGGCTAATTCATATAGGGATTCCCACTGTGCTGAAACAGCATTAGCATAACTCTTTGCACAGAGGGGTCCCCATAGCCACACCCATTTTTTTGACGATAGTATTTCTTATTAAACATAAAGACATTATTCTCTAGTATAATCTCTACAAATAGACACAATAGGTCAATTCTCAGTGGACTATAATTACTATGTTTCATCAGAAAACCCTTAAGATACTCTAACCTTATGTTGTTTGATATTACAGTAAATAGCAAACAAATGTCCAGGGTTGCAAATAGACATTCTTGGCTGAGGTCAATTAAAAGACAATCACTATACAACTCTAATAGGAACTGTTTGGTGTCATTCAAAACAATCTCATATTGATTCAACATGGATCTTAAATGTTTCTCAGCATACATAGACAAAACCTAGGTATTACAGGAAACTCTGCTAAACAGAATCTATAAATTTCCTTTGTTTTATAATTACTGAGTAAACAATCATTTAAAACATTGTGAATATATTTAATCACATAATTAATCTCCTGTATTATTTTATGCTGTCATATGTAATACTTTCTGACCTCAGACAAAGATAAAATGGTGCAGAACACAATTTAAATCTGAAACACACCCAATGAACAATTACTGAAAACATTTATGCGTTACTACTATTATGTTGTAGGTAACTGCCTCCTGTAGGAATGGTAACCCGCCTATATTTTAAGGTGGGTTTAATAGGAACAACATCATTGAGCCCTGGATTCCTATGTGCCATAAACTCTAGGATCTTCCTTGACTCTGTTTCCCATCCACTTGTCAAAGTTTCTCTTGAAGAGGGTTAGTGAGGAGCTCTGCCTAATGTAGATTGGAATCTTGTTCCAGAGCATGGGAAGTCTCTGGGACAGGAATCTATCCCTCCAGCACATCCTATTTATTGTTGTGGTGAGGTTTAGATCCCTGGAGCGTGTGGCTTGAGGGGATATGGTTTTCTTTAGGTGGAGCATGTCCATCAATTCTAGGTTGGACATGGCCTTGTATGTCAGGCAGAGATCACCTCTGAGTAGGCGGTATGCAACAGAGTACAGCTGGAGTTTCTTCAGTCGAGCTGCATAGGGCATCTGCTTGAAGCCAGTGATCCTCTTGGTGATGTACTTCTGTGGTCTTTCCAGTTGTTGCAGGTGTCTTGTAAGGCACATCCCAAATGAGGCATTGTACTCTATGATGGGTCTGTCTGATGAGTGATGCATAGAGGGGCCCAATGACCTCTTTTGATCTGGATGCAAACTCTTTTGTGATTAGGTGGGCCACATAGAAGGATTTTCTAACCACTTTGGCAATGTGATTATCAAAGGAGAGGTTACTATCTACTTGAGTCCCCAGATCCCTTATTACATCTTCCATATTTAGGGGGCTACCACCTATGTGGTAGTTTGTGGGTACTTTGTTTTTTTCCCAAGGGGATGACTATGTACTTTTTGACATTTAGCTTGAGGCCATGGTTTTGACACCAGGTATTTGTCTCAGTGAGACCCTTTTGGAGGATGTCTGTGTCAGCCGGAGAGTCAATTATAGCCCCTAGTTTACAGTTGTCTGTGAACTTGGTCAGCCATAGTCCTCCTGTGCTTGTCTGTACCTCTGAGAAGTATATGCCGAACAGGAGGGGTCCTAAGACTGAACCCTGGGGAATGTCACTTATAACCGGTTTAGAGTCAGACCTAGCTCCTGCAACTCTTACCATGTGGGTCCTGTCCATGAGCCAGTTGGCAACCCATCTCGTGACATAGGGGTTTATGTTCAGGCTGGTGAGCTTGTCTATAATACCTGTGTGGGGAATGGTGTCGAAGGCCTTTGCAAGTTCTAGGTAGGCTGTGTGGACCACCATTCCCTTGTCTATAACCTTGGTAACTGTCTCAAAGAAGTCCACCAGGTTTAGGAGGCATGATCTGCCCTTAACAAAGCTGAACTGGGTAGGGTCCAGTGTTAGGAGTTTCCAATGTCTCTGTTAATGAGATCCATGATGATGCACTCCATAGCTTTGCAGACCAAGCTAGTCAGGCTTATAGGGCGATAGTTCCTGGGGTCCGTTGTGACTCCACCTTTATGGAGTGGAATAACTGTTGCTGTGTGCCACTCAGTGGGCATGTAGCCTGTGGAGAGGCTGAGTTTAAACAGTGTGTTTAGGTGAGGGGTTAGTTCATCTTTGAGCTCGTGTAGGACACAGCCTGGGACACCGTCCGGTCCCATTGATGCTGTGTTTTTGGCTTTGGATAAGTCTGTTTTAACCTGAGTGTCTGTGATTTCAGGGGCACTACATTCTTCTGGTATAGTTATAGGCCCTTTTGGGGGTGAGAGGTGGGTGAAATTTGCACTGAACCTGATTGCCAAGATGTTGGCTATATCGGTCGGTTCAGTGTATTTTTTGCCATTCTGCCCTAACTCCAAGCAATCTGAGAATTGCCACTTAGATTCTTGACATAGCTAAATAATGCCTTGTTGTTATCTTTGGAGTCCATGGCAATTTTTCTTTCAAAGCTAGCCTTGGATGATTTTATAAGGGAATGTAGTTTCTTGCTGATACTGATCAGGGATGTCTTCCCTTCTTGGGATTTTACTCTTTTCTGTACTAGTTTCCTCCTTCTATTGTATAGCTTGTTTATGGCAGGGGTCCACCAGACTGGTTTCCTTTTCTTGGAGGAGTGAGCCTTGGTTTTATTTGGGATAGCACGAATCATGCATTCTTGTAGGTGCCCATAGAGTGCATTAGTAAAGGATTTTGCATCTTGGACAGCGTTATCCTTTAGCATGGGGGCTTTAAAATTTCCCACCTCGGCCTTAAGTAACGTGAAGTTTGCTTTTGAAAAGTTTTTCACAGTGGTTTCTTTGACTGGGGGTGGTGACGGAATGTGGATATCCAGAGTGATTAGTTTATGGTCAGATCTAACCAGTGAGGGGTTGACCTCCGGTGTGGAACACCGGTCGCCCATTTGGTGATGACCAGGTTATGTATGCTGTCACCTCAGGTGGGGTGTTGACCAGTTGATCCAGGGCATTTGAGTTTATAAATTCTAGGAAATGTTGGGCAAGGGAGTTTGTACTTGAGTAGTTCTTCCAGTTAATGTTTGAGTAATTGAAATCACCCAATATCAGGGTGTTTGGTAGGACCTTTATGTTTCTCAGTGTTTCTAGGAATGCGGAGTGTGGGTCCTGGGACATGGTGGGTGATCTGTAGCAAGCTATAATTTGAATAGCAGTTTTGCCCATTGTTAGTTGCACATGGATGATCTCTGAAGCATCATGCTGTGCCACTAACCTGGAGGTGTGGGTATCCTTGGTGAATATGGATACTCCCCACCTTTTGTATATCGGTCCGAGTTTTGTGGCTGAAAAGTATGGTATGAATTGTAGCCTGGTAGCACTGGGGTGCTCTCTGGAGCCTTAAACCAGGTTTCTGTTACTGCACATATATCAATTTTCTCCATAGTGAGGAGTGCCTTGAGTGCGTGCATTTTGAGGCTTAGGCTTCTGACATTGAGTAGCATTACCCTCAGTTTTTTGTTACTTGTGCTATTTACAGTGGTGGGGTTGTCTTTTGAGCCTTGCCTAAAAAAGGCACTATGGGGGTGGCAAGAGCCTTGGCCAATATTCGAAAGCCTAAGGGTGACAGGTGCAAGCCATCTCTAGCAAAGCAGCGTGGCTTGTCGAGCATGTCATCCCAGGCTGACAGACACTGGATCCCCTCTGAATGACACCAGAAGCTTAGCCAATTTTTGAAATTAATAATTTTTTTCTCTATACCGTGGTATCATTCTTGGTGAGGGCAGGATGCTACTCAGGGTCAGGGTCATACCGGCCTGGGCTACATGATCAGAGAGCTCCTCTATGTCTGTTTGCATGTATACCAGGGATGTACGGCTCAGGTCATTCACACCAACATGGACAATGATGGAGTCATATTTGTACTTGTTCTGGTGTGACCTGAGTGCTTGTGTTATGTGGCGGATCCTGGCACCCGACAGGCAACTAAAAGTAACCTTCTCCTTGTTCAGCCTAGTGAGTGGGATGTCAGTGTGCCTGACTATAGAGTCACCTATTACTAGTGTGTTGGGTATGTTATTTTGTCTTAAGGGCTGTGATGGTATAACACACTGGTTTTGTGAGCATGGCTTGTGTTGGGGGTGGAGGTTGCTTGAATGTCTGGTTTGGAGGTCTATGTTGCTTCTGCAGATTTTTATTTAGAGGCTTTGAGTATGTTTTCAAGTATTTATGTGTGTTTTTTGCCGGTGCTGGTTTCATAGTGTTATGTGAGACTAGTGGTGTGATGCAAATAATTCCCTTCTTCTCTTGACTGCCTGGTCCAGTCTTGGGTTGAGAGAGCTTAGCCTCCAGTTTGGCTGTATAATTGCATCTCCCGCATGTATTAGTGTTTGGCGGAAGGAGGAGAGGGTTGTCTGTGTACATGAGGCAATTGTAACATATCCTCAAAATGCCCAGATTCACCAGTTGAACCAAAGAGTACACCTGAAACTGCCCTTTGGACATGCCTGGATAGGTACAGTGAACTGTTTTACTGATTGGCTGGTAAGGTCGCATAGAGAGCCTTGTCCTTCTCTACAGTATGGGTGAGGGGGGGTCTAGTGCTAAGGTTTATTAGTGCTTGCTATGAGTTATGAGCAAGTGCCAGTATGAAAAGTGAATGGTTTGAGTGCTTAAGCTGAAAGTTTGTCTAGTTCCAAGGGAAAAATTGAAGAGTAGACTTTGTGGACCCCGGAATAGTTATACCCTAGCTAACCTGTAACACAGCCCTGCATTCAGCATTAACTTGAAAACTGGACTATACTAGCTTAGAAAGGTGGGAAAACAAGTTTTTTTTTTTGTTTTTTTCAGAGCATATTAATTTTACAGGGATGAAATTCATACATTTACAAACTTGGTTTCTCCCACAACCACCCATTCTACTTAAACACACATCTGTGTCTTTGAAGCTGATTCACAGTAGCTTAAGATCAAGTGAGTCATACAGATCTTTTTTAATTTCTCTAAATCTTTTGGGTTTCTAATACGATGATGGGAATGGACCCTATTCCTAAGTAAAAGTATGACTAAAGTTCATTAAATTAGTATTGTTTCAATCTTTGATGTTAGCCAAATGTGCTCTTCGCAGCATCCGCAATGTGCCCAGTAATGACTCCTTCTGCAATTCATACAGGGTTACATGGATTGGTGACATATCTAAACATGATTGTAGATTCTTTTTTATAAGCTCTGTTGCTACTACTACTATTGGAACTGTCTGGTTATCTTTCTTCCACATTGTTCTCATTTCTTCCTGCATTTCCTGATATTTTATGGCTTTGTGTCTCTCTCTATGCAACACACTGTAGTCAGTGAGTGTGGCAATTTCAATAATTAGTGCTACTTTTGTCTTCTCTTCATGGACCACTATATCCAGTTTTCTAGCATCTATCATTTGAACTGTTGGTAATGGGTGATCCCATGTGATATAAACCATCATTTTCTATGATATTTTGTGGTTCATGTTTCCAGTCACTTCAATACCATAATGTTTGCACAATCCCCAGTGCAACAGTCTTGCCACATTATTATGCCTTTCAGTATACAGTCCTTCTGCCATTAGTATGTCACAGCTAGCAACAAGGTGTGCAACTGTTTCTAATTCGGTTTTACAAAACCTACATTTGTCTGTTTCTCCCACATGTTCAATGGACTTTGTAAACCAGCATGTACATATCCCACTATAATGGGCTGTGTTTCATCTCTTGGTTTGAATTCACCTCTCCCTAACCATTCCTGCATTCATTCCTTCCTTCCTTAACCATTCCTGATCAACTTGAGGTTCTTCCAGAAGTTTTCTATACTTGCAACTATATTTATGCATTTTCCATATTTCTTGCCTTCTCATCTGGTCCTTCACCTTGTATTCTTTCTTTTGTTTTTTTTTTTTGGCACATTCAGTTGCTGTCTGATTTATATCTACTTCTGGTTTGATTTGCATTCCTGCTTGACACCAATATGCTTCTGCTAGATTAAGCAGAAAAGTCATCTTAGATTTATTCTCCTCATGTTTCAAAACTTTCACTATGTTTGGGTCTTGTGAGGTCAGCAGATATGTGTGGAGTCCTGCAATTGAAGAGCTGTACATGTAATCAATTTCAAAGAGGCTCATCCCTCCTTTGGAATGGAGACTATATACTCTTGATACACACTGATTTTTATAAATCATCTGGTGAGCATGAAGCATCCTTCTTGGTTTCCTATCTAATCTGTCCAACACATTTTGGGACCAGTCAATCACTCCAAAACTGTAAGTTAGAACAGGAAGAGCAAATTGGTTTATAGCTTGGATTTTGTTCCTAGATGCCAACGCTGTTTTCAGGATTAATTTAAGTATTCTGAAGTATTCCTTACTAAGTTTTATTCACATTTGTTCATGTTTTATTGTTGATCCTTCATCAATTCCAAAATATTTTATATCACATTCTTGTCCCAAATTGATGTTTTCCTGCTTTAAGGGTTGCATTTGCACATTTATCAAGGCCAAATGACATTCTTATATCATCTGAAAAAGTTTTGACAACCTGTAGTTGTGCTTTCAGTTCCTCATCTGATGAGCTATACAGTTTTAAATCATCAAAAAGAGAAGATGAGAAGTCCTTACACTTTGTTGTTTTCTAGGAACAAAATTATAGCCATGGCCTAAGCTGTTAAGTAAACAGCTTAATGGGTTAAGGGCAAGGCAAAATAGCAGTGGTGACACAGAGTCACCCTGGAATATCCCCTTTTGAATTTTTATCCCTGGGATAATAATTAGTCCTTTATCATGGCTTAATTGCAAAGTGGTCTGCCACTGTTTCATGGTCACTCTAATGTAGTCGATCAGTGTAGGGTGTATCTTATACATTTTAAGTACTCTTTTATCCATGAATGTGGGATACTATCAAATGCTTTTTTGTAGTCAGTACATGCCATACTTAGATTTTTCACCTTTTTACAGTTCTCCACTATGACTTTATTAAACAACAAATAATTGTTTGTTCCAGATGATTTTCTTTTATTGCTATTTTGTTCTATTGCCATAATTGAGTTTTCTTCTAAATAACTATAAACTCTGTCAGCCTCAATTACCATGTATAGTTTATACATCATTGGAAGGCAAATTATTGGCCTATAATTTTTAGGGTAGCTTGTAGGTTCACTCTTAAGTAGGAGCATTGTTTTTTCCTGTTGTTAACCAGGTTGGTGTCTGTTTGGAGTTCTTACTCATGGCTAAATCTTTGTGCAAAGATGTTAATACTTTTAACTAAAAGTTAAGTACTGCATCTGGGCCTGGGGTTTTCCAATTAGAGGCTTTTCTATACTTTGTTTCAATCACTCTGGCTGTTACTTCATCTCATTTCATGTCCTGTACCTTTAAACTTCTTATTCTTTCTTTTACTTCTTCTATCCATTTAGCATCTTTATTATGTTCCACAAGATCTTCATAGATAATTCTCAGAAATGTATTTCTTCTTTTTTGGCGGTCTTTCAATTCCTTTTACTTTATTTCCCAGTTGTCTATAAAACCTTCTTGGGTCATCAATAAATTGCTTATTTTGTACTTTTCCTTTATATTTATCTGCATATCGTTTAAGTTTTTCCATCTGTGCTGAAAGTTTTAGTTTGTTGTTTGTGATAGTGTGTGATAGATCTTGGTCTGTTCTAATACTGTGCATTGCTTTTATCACATCTATCTTTCTTAGTATTTTTGTTGCTCTAGTCCTTCTTCTATAGTCTTCTAATAGTGACACTTCTTGTCTTAATTGCTTTATAGTTTTCTTTATTAGATATTTCTATGATGGTATTTGATTTCTCCCCTTCCTTTCCCTTACTACCCTGTGTTCTTGTGGTAGAATCTTATCTGTTTATAATTTAGCTGCACAGTAATATATCCTGTTTACTTCTGTTGTATTGCATGGATCTCTATGAATAGTCCTAATTACTGTATTCATTTGTTTTATCAGACTTCTGATTTTTGGCTTTATTGACCTTCTGCAGTCTATTTCTTTCATTGATCTTAAAATAGCTATCTATGTCAATTAAATCAAGCAACTCTTCTCTTAGCTCATTTTCTTCCAAACTGAGGGCACATCCCTTGTTTTTCCATTTCCTGTTGCCATTCTATAGATCTCCTATAGATAAGCCAGGTGATGGTGACAGTGATTTTGTAGAGGGGCTGCCATGAGAACTGTAAGCTGATTTGGTCTGATGTTGTGACCTACTTGATGCAGGTGATCCATACAACACAGATCTGACAGTGCTGCATGACCATGATTGTAATTTTGAATGTGAGTTTCTGTTAGGTGTAGATAAATGCATGGCCTGCATGAAATATGCTATGCTTGTTTACCTTGATTAATTACACATTACTTTCCTGAAAAGCAAAGATATTATCATATGATCTCCCCTCACATGTCTGGACAGTACCCCTTCCTCTGCCCCTTGCAAGACTGACTCCAGCTTGACTCTGGTATGTCCTAACTTGCATATGAATGGAGGTGGTCACTGATGCTTGGTGTGCCAAATACTTTGCATATGTGTGATTGTGGCCTTATCCCTACTCTCTGCCATTTCGAAGTAGTGCTGGAAATTATCATGCATACTGTGGAGGACTCTGTCCATTTCCAGATGACTGTGACACTCATCTGAGCCCTAACAGTGTCATGGCACATTTGCTGTTAGGCACCTAATGCTTTACATATTTGCTTAGATAGCTGTAAGAAATTCCTGTACTAGGCTCCCCTCAGTAAAGGTGGTACTATGGACACTGCTCCTTCTGAATGCCTGTTATCATCTTCTGAGAGTCCCTCTGGGTTTATATACTGGTATAGAGGTGCAGGGGTGTTCCTCCTATGCAAGCATGAGTGGCATGTCACCTTATGCTTGATTTTGTGATGCACTGTCACTTTCGTCAGAGTTGTGGGACAAGAGGTTCTGCCATTAAACTTGGGGACTATCTGCCACTTTCCTCAGGCTGCCTTATAAATGTAAGTATGTTGTCAGCAGCAGCAGCAACACCAACACCCATTTTGCTGACGACATCATCCACATTTATTGGTATAGTTGAACTGCCTGTTTCTGATGCTGACCGTGTAAAATGTTATTTGAAAACAATAATAATGGAATAGCGTACTTTAATATATGCTTACACGAGTATGAGGTGGACACTTACCGCACATGCTGTAGTCATTTCCACTCTGTACTGATGTACAAGGTTCTCTAATAATAATTAATTGTAACATGATTAAAGAGATTATTCCTTATCAGCATTTCATCTCTGTATATATAAAAGTTACTGATTTTAAACCAACATTCATAAGCAGATGAGTTTTGCTGCTGCTGTAAATATTAGTAATATGCAGCAGTGACCCCACTTCTTCTAATTATTCCTGTTCCAGCATCTGTGTGATAGCCATTCACACAGGTGGATAGAAGGTTAATTGAATATGAATGGGAGCACCCCCCCTCATAGTGATATGGGAAATTATATTCTGCCGAACCTTGCATCTAGCATTTGATCTTTTCTTGTACAGTGCCAGTGCTCAAGTTCTGCCACCCACTCCATTAATGTCAACAACTACGTGATTCTAGGACTTGTTTCTCTTAGCTTGTCTGGGCTTCCCTTTACCAAAAAGAACTTTCCCATTTATCCTAAGTGCTGCCATTGAAGACTTGATGTTTCTCATGGCTGATGTTATCCTTTCTTGCTTTGATCCCTTATTTTCCATCATTACTACATGTGCAAAAAAAAAAAAAAAACAGTCAGAAGGTGCGATGTTTGCATGTAATCATCTTCTAAAGTGCAAAACACAGGCCAAGGCTTCCTACCACCAAAGTTAAATAAAAATGTTGCTTAAAAGAAAACACATAATTGCATGCAGAAATATCAATATAGCCCCATAAAATTGCAATATATTACTTATGGTTCATTCAAGTCATGAATGCAATCACTGTTGTCAGAAAATGCATCCTTGACCCACCCTCTCCCATTGTCATGTACTTATAATACAGCCGTGTTTTATTCATTGTTGTAATTCCAAAAATCTTCTGTTCATCACACACGCCTGTTGATACCCTTAGCACTGCAGAACTTCAGTAGTAAATTGCTACATTTGTACGGATGTATGTTTGTTTGTGTCTTTCAGCTTTTCCTGGTTAGGGGTCGCAACAGTGGAACTCCGGTCCGCTAATAATTGGCAGTAGATATTTACATGCTGGCTTGCCGGGCCTAATGCACAACCTTCAATGAAGGAACGCCCATTCATGCATGTCGACACACAGAAGACGCTCTAACTGAGAATCGAACGGGCAACGTCTAACTGTGAGGCGACAACGCTACCGCAGCACCACCACTGCAGCCAGTACAATCAGTAAATTATAACATAGTAAAATCATTTTCTGCCACTAATCATTTCCACTACTACTGTCATGCAATCCAACTTCCAAATGACACAAATCCAGCAATCGGTTATTATTAACATAACATGCACATCACATATTTAAATTCATTAAATATAACACTTAATTCATTAATGAAATATTTTTAAGGTGTTTCTTATTAAATTATAATATATTTTTTAAATATTTCCTTACTTTAGTAAGCCTGCAGTATCCTAATGCATTTGCCGCCTAAATCAAATATTGGCAAATTATTATAGTGATTACATTCATCTCTATGAATCATAGTAGCAAGCAAACTTGTCTGGAGATGTATCTATGAATTTCATTTTTTCGCTGAGCATGAAAGCATGGCCAAAGTAACATGAACACACATCAGACTGCCATGGAGGTACTGTGAACAGCTCCATAGTAATCCTCAGCTGTTGCAAGGTAGCCATGGAAATGCATGACTGGCCCTAAACTAACCAAAATCCGAATGAGTTAAAAATGGAGTCATCTGGATGTCAAGTTTGCAAAAATCTGAAGTGTAATTCCTGACCATCCAATGTTATGTTTCACACCACAGCACCTCATACAAATCATAAGTTCTTAACAGTTACAAATAAAACACGTAATTAATTTAGCCCATCCTAGCCTGTAAATGGTCATCTCTCAGGCCCCTGCTTACACTTATCAAGGGTATCAGAACTTGTCAGAGATTTGGGATGCATGGCTAGGCTTAAAAAGACCCTTGTGGTCATTAGTCTAGTAAGCACCTATGAACCACCAAAAAAAAAAAAAAACTTCAAAGAAAAATTCTGCTGCACTACATGAGACATACTGGTGCTATGGTATAAAAATACCAATGAGCATTAGCAATAGCAATTATTAATCATATATTTCTATGTTAATCAGGCATAGAAGGGGAAGGTAACTAGTTTCCTTTAAGAAACAACATTGTATCTGACAAAGCAGTTTTGTTTAAACCATACTTGCTAATAATATCAATAGCTATTCCAATGCCCCTGCTAGTAAACAGAGTTTGGTTAGGCTGATGTCACACCCCACAGGGAGTGGTTCTAACCCTGATTAATTGTTCTGATACTTTGAATGATGGCATCAGCTGTAAACACATCCCTCCAAGCTCATTATGCTATACCTTTTCAATGATTCTTATCAGGAAAAGATTGAGGCATGCACTCGTCATACTACAAGGAAAAAGATAGATACTTGGCAGGAGCTGACTGTCTGCCAACAGTGATATTTATAACCTTCTCTTGCAGTGGTGTTATCACCAGTTTGATGATTTGCAGAAGCATAGGGTTGACCAGCTTACTGAGTGGGTAGACCAGATAGTGTTCAGAAGGCCAGAGTTTTATAGTAGGTAAAAAAGGTGTGTTTCTTCATGTTCACTTTTTCATTGAGTCATATAAAAGATCAAAACTGTTTAACTAGTTTGCATAACCATAGTTATTTTCTGAGAAAGATATGTGTGTCTTGAAAATATTACTTGTAATGCTGTTATGAAATGCACAGGAGATCATGAGCATTTTTGCAATCAAGCATGTATGTTTTTAAAAAAGATGGATATGAGTAATGTGTTAACAGATTTTCATGATATACACAAATGTGCTGCGGTAGCGTTGTTGCCTCACAGTTAGACGTTGCCCGTTCGATTCTCAGTTAGAGCATCTTCTGTGTAGAGACATGCGTGAATGGGCGTGCCTTTGTTGAAGGCCCGGCAAGCCAGTACGTAAAAATCTACTGCCAATCATTAGCGGACCAGAGTTCCGCTGTGGCGACCCCTAACCAGGAAAAGCCGAAAGACAGAAACAAACACAAATGTGATATAGGTTTATTAAAATAATCTGTATATGTAGCTCTATAAATTAGGTATTGGGTTGCAAGAATAATTTATTTGTTAAAGAATTTATAAATAATGAAGAATAAAATTAAAATTATACATTACAATGTATTACTGTTTCATAAAATGAATTTATAGTTACATTACATGAAACCAGTTTTGTGTAGGCCAGAGAACTAGAACTAAACATTTGCTTAACATAGTTGTTTATTCAAAAGTATTTCTACCTGCATGTACATCATGGATAAAGTTTCAGACTTGCACCCTCGTTAGAGTGGAGTTTGGGGGAGGGGTGGTTGCTGTGCCAAGTGAAATACTGAGAACTGTTATTTTACTTCTATATCACCTATCAAATAAGACACATTTGTATAGCAAAGGAAATACAAACTTAATTGAATTGCTGTATTTCTGTGTTTGTGAATAAGTCACACCTGAAATACATTGTTACATACACAGTATAGTATCTTGAAAACAACATCAACACTTTACATACATTTATTTTCTCTTCCATGACAGGGAATATTGTCACAGTATTATATAAATTCATACAACTATGCATATGTAAGAGAAAAAAAAAAAGAAAAAAATAAGTTATTGTCTTGACAGGAATATAAGATTGAGAAAAATTGCCAGCAACAGCAAAGAGTAGAAAGGCTGGTTGAATCTTCTGGTAAGTATAACTGAAGTCCAAGAGAATTCTGTCTTACTAGTTTGTAATATGTATAGGAAACACAAAAAATGATTTAAAGTCATTGTATTACATTAACAAAGGAAAATATGTCTATGCATAACTGATGAATTATTTTTACAACTGTTTTCTTTACTGGTCATAATAAAAATATTTTTATAGCTATGCAAATGAAAGAAGTGCAATTAAAACCATTACAGTTCAAGCAAGTGTTACAAATATGTAAACATAAATGGCATTACTGTTTGATTACTTCTAATAATTACAAAGGGTATTTTAGTACTGTATTGAACATATTGTATGTACAGAACTTGAAAGATACGCTCCGCCCTTCAAGACATCATAAGCACGTATCACATGACTTCATCTGAAGTATGCATAAGCACTACTCATGTCATTCTTCCCAATACAGAAGCACTTCCCAAATGACTGCTTCCACTGTACACTTTATTGTAGCATTTCAATAATATACAAAAGAGCATGTAAACAAGATGTGTGGATTTATTGTGTGTTTTCTCTTGTCTCTTCCCGCTCCTTTATTCACTCTTTGTCTTATTTTCATTATGCGTTTCTTTATCCTTTATTGCTTTGTTTCTCTCCCATTAATTTTCCTTTTCTTACAGACTCAAATCCCTCCAAAGCAGGCCAGGCACGTACCTCCCAAGCCAGGGAATTTTCACCCTCTGTCCATCTGGGATTCTCATAGGGTCAGGGTAGAGGCACCTGTCCTTCAGGCTCCCCGACACATGGCAGCCTGGCAAGGCTGACTGAAATGGGACTTCAGAGCTTGGTAGAAGATATACTGGTGGAGATAGTAGACAGTAAAATTCAGCCAGTTGAAGCATCTCTTCAGTGTGTTGAAGACATGCTCTCCCAATTGCTGCTGATCACTGAACCAACACAGGCCCCTACCACCTCAACATCAGGGTGCTCCACTACAACACCATCTGGCAGTGGATATGTTTGAGGCTCTGTGGACTAGGAATCCTGCTGGCACTTCCTCAGCCCTTTTTCCCTTTTACTTTCTCCAGCACCCTCTTACCTATTTTCCATCCACACTACCCTCTCAAATAAAAAAAAAATTGAAAAATGGGCAGTCTATCCTCCAGAAAAAACATAATACCCATCCTCTCCCACCACCTCAAGTGCAAATTCTCTTGATGTTTTGCTTGTGTGTTCCCCTCTGTTTGTCTCCCCCTTTTCAATCTTTCCTGTCTCCCTGTTTCCATTATTTAATGAAACCATCAGGGATTCCACAAAAGGATACCCTTATATAAAAACTTCTTAAAAAAAATCAGTTTTAATCACTGAGCTGTTCACAGTTTTCCTTAAATGTTTTAAGTGCAACTGCACTTAGCCATGCTTGTCCACATTATTCAAAAAAAAAACAATGTAACACAAACCCTCAGGCTTTCACGAAACCTTACCTTAAATAACCTTATTTGCATATCTTTGTAGCGCAGCAATACACCAATAACTTTAAGTCATTTGTAAAGCCTCAGTCTATGAATACTCACCTAACATCCTTCAAAAACACTGATATTTGATAGTCAATATGCAAGTCATTTCATCTGAAAAAAGACAATAAACTGTCAAACTTTGTTTTTGAAAGGTACAGTTAAGGTCTCCAAATTAGCATGTTGCCCAGGGCTTCTCCAAACCATTGTCAAGTACAAACTGGATGATGCTCCATCTAGTTGTGATAATGTTGATGTCGATATACATGTACAAAATGTAGATAACGGTGAAATGAGTTAGATGAAACTTTAACTTTGTCATTGTTATACCGTATATAGTTAGAAGGTGCAAATGTGAACATTTTAGAGACAGAAGAAGGAGATAATAGTGTTAATTAGTAAAAGAGGAAGACGAAGAAACAACAGGAAAAAGAGTACAAAAAAGAAAAAGAAACATAATTTAGGGAAAAAGAAGGTACAAACGGATGACATTAATGTTACTGCATTAAATGTGAAAAGTTTAAAAAGTTGTATGTATATTGCTATTAGATTAATGTAGAAAATGTAAGCAGGTTATGACTTGTTATTACATCTTAAGATTTATACAATGCAATGAATCATTGAGGAAACGACTTGTAGTGTGATGTATGGGACATGATGTAACAAAAAAAATAATGTATATTATAATACACAGATCAGGAAGAATTATAGCTGCAGATACAAGGCGTCCAAGGGAGTCAATCACAACTATTGCAGTCTATGCATATACAAGCTATTGAAACAGCTGACATTTTTTTTAGGAAACAGTACTTTGTATGGAAATGGTATTACTAGGTTCTCTATATGTACTTTATTTTAAAAGGGAAAATGGGACAAAATGTTAAAACATATAAGTTGCTGACAAGACATGACAAAATAAAATAGGAAAGGAGGGTCTATATTATAAGCTCAAAAGCTTAAAAGAGAGAATGCTCTTTTATCAAACTGTAAACATGAAAACCACTAAATAACGAAGACACAGAACAGCAATTTGTTTCCCATGGAAAAAAAAAATCACTGGGCCATTTTCGGGACTTTGCCATTTCTTCCACTGTGGTGCAATCTCAGAGTTGGTATATTTAAGTAGCGGGGTGTGGGGGGCACAGACCCCCACATTGGGGTTATTTTGTGTTTGCAATTTTTTTTTTTTTTTTTTTTTTTTTTTTGTGGAGAAGTGATTTTTTTCCCCCTGGTAAAAAAATCGCTGTTCCGTGTCTTCGCTATTTAGTGGTTTTGATGTTTACAGCTCGATAAAATAGTGTTCACTCTTTTAAGCTTTTCAGCTTATAATATATACCCGGAAAGGAGATTTACATATCATAAGGGAAAAGTATTAACATAAATACATTATTTTATAGATTTATATGACTTAAAAGAAATCAGAGAAAGTGTGTATGAATCATCATGCCATTTGAGGATAATTAATGAAAAGAAGAAGAATACAATTACAGTTCATTACGTTTTATAATGGTTAATGGACAAATATGCAGAAAGTAATGAAATGTGAGAACATCTATGGTGGTTATGGTTAGCACAAAGGAAATTAGGGATATTGGGGAGTCTCTTGGGGTTCAGTGTTGAGACCTCTCCTGTTTGACATCTACTTCTCTGAAGTAAAAGCCAATACCAAAGGGCTCTAGCTGATTATGTTTACAGTTGACTACAAGCTAGAAGCAGCTATTGGATCCCCAAATGAGTTGGCCATTCTACAGGAAGGGTTGTCTCAAACAAATAACTGGTGCCAGAATCATACAGTGAAACTAAATACCAACAATGCATTATTGTATCCTTTTGGATGTCATCTAGCCTGAGGAGCTACCATATTTACAATATGCCCCGGTTGTTCAGGATTTGGGAACATATGTGGACAGTGACCTAACTTTCAACCAATATGAATCCACTGTCATAAGAAAGATATTCTCTATTGCACAGCTTATAAACAAAGGGATTGCATCTAGATCTCATATGCCATTCATTGCTCCCTCAGCCCTCATTATGCAGTCATTGAGTATAATGCCCCTATCCAAACACACAAACACATGCAACAACTGGAATGCCCATAGAGATACCTTACAAATACGTTACTAAAAGGCTACAAAGCCTAAACAGCATGTCCTGCATGGACCAACTCAAAGCCCAGTCACTGTACTCTGTATCCTGTAGACTACTAAGAGGTGACCTGTGTCTAAGATATAAAACATCCTCCAACCCAATTCTGATGGACCTTCTGAACATCAACAAGTCAAATGGCATTAAAAATACTTGGTCTAGGGATCTAAACCTCTTCTGCAGCATCAACAGAAAAGTCTGGAAGGACAGATATATATGCATAGGATACAGCTGCCATGGAACATATTCCCTGTCCACATAAATCAAAGCTCATCCTTGTCCATAATTAGGAGCAAATTGGATCTATGGATGGTATTAGAAAATTTACCTCAGGACGTCTACCTTTATTGTTAATGAACAGAATTAGCTTTTTAATGCTATGGCATGATCCCAGATATTCTCACTAGGGGTAATATAAAATTATTGATCATGAGATGAAAAATGCCAAGCTAACACCAAACTGAATAAGTTAATTCAAGGACCAAAAGGGAAATTGGCTAGCCTTAAAATGGCCCACAGGGACGGCTACCTAGTGCTTACCTATGGACCTAAGAACCTAATTACAAAGGTTGGTCACACTTGTGGTTGTCTGTTAAAGAAAAAATGTAAGCAGGATTATGAAACAGTAGTTCAGAACAGAATCAGGAGAAGCTGAAACTTGAGATAGAAGGAAATATTTTGGAACAGGTTAACAGCTTTAAGTCGAGTGGTGGTTGAGAAGGGAAGTCTGAATGAAGAGGTCAAAGCTAGAATCAGAGTGGCAGTAGACAACTGGCACAGAGTGCCAGGGGTTGTATATGACAGTACAATGCCAAAGAAGCCAAAAACTAAGGTGTACAAAATAGTGGTGCAAGCAGTACTACTGTATGGTACAGAAACCTGGACAATAAAGGCAGGGAGGGTGGCCTAATGGTTAAGGTGTTTGCTTTACAAACACAAGGTACAGGGTTTGAGTCTCACAAGGGATAATTGGCTAGGCTTACAATGGCTCGCAAGGCCAGCTAACCTAGTACCAACCAATGAAGTACAGTTGAGGAAACTGAGGTGATTGAGATGAAGTGCTGAGATGCACACTGTGGGACAGATGAAGAAATAAGGACATACGAGCAGAAGCCAAAGTAGCTCCAAATGCAGAAAAGGGCAAAGAGAACAGATTACAGTGGTTCAGGCACATGTGCAGAAAAGCAGAAGACAATCAGGTGAAGAAGAGTTGGGACAGACAGGAAGAAGGCAAGAGGAAATGAGAAGATCCAGCAAAGAGATGGATGGATTGTGTGACAGAAGACCTGTGACAATTAGGAATGAGTGTCAAAGAAGGTAGGAGATTGTCATTGAATGGATAGATGGATTCAAGGGACATGACACCCTGATGCCATGTATGTAATGGGAAAAGGGGGCTTGAAGATGATGATGATTATGAAGCAGAAACAGATATGATAAAGGTACAAAGGAATGCATCTAGGGTTGCCAACATCTATAATTTTTCTGGGCAGTCCGGCATTAAGGGACACTCTCACTAACATTGAAAAACACAAGAATATGTTTGCACACTTCTATGTTGCATGCATTTTGATTCCATGTACATGTCCAGAATTTTTGACATGAAAAGTTGTCAACCCTAAATGTATCTAGGAAGCTAAACAATAATTTTGAAACATTATTTAAAGGTAAGAATAGTGTATTTTCCAAGAAACAAAGAAAATTATATGAAAAAAATGAAGGACTGAAAGTATTTATATAAAAGACAAAGAACAAAAGCAATTTTAAAGGAGACATATATGGACAGTGCTGAGCTGTTCACTGTACTCCAATATGCAATCCAGAGAAGTCAACAGGAGTCTACACTACAAACACGTTTCCATCTGGATTCTGACTGTTTCAATGTACTGCAAGGACTAACTTCCAGTGAGAGTAGAAGCTTCCACAGGCCAGATGCCTCAGCTTTTGGTCAGTTTAAGGGTCAGAGTGCTTGATTATGGAAAGCTTCTACAGGTGTAGAGCCCCTCCGTGTTTAAATAATCAGAGTTGTTCTGTTTAGTGCTTCCCATTTGTCCATGTAGCTACTTTGTGTAGTGTCAATCCTGTTGGGTGAGCATCACAGGAACCTCTATTATGACAGATAACACAGCCTTCACATCCTTACTGTAAATTATATACATTCACTGCCTTTCCTCTGTCTCAACTCCAGCTTAGTTCTTCTTACTGATTTTGTTACACTTGAGTTAATTTCATTTCTGATGCATACTCAGTCTCTGACTGCTGCCTTAGTAAATGAGCCAGATTTGTGTATTTACAGTTTATTGCTTTATTAACTGCTCTCCATTTTAGCACTTTGTCACTGCTTACTCATTCACTGGTCTGGTTTCACTCTACACATGCTGTTTCATGTTCAGTATATGTTTATTGATTATTTCTTTATTACAAAACCCCATATTAGCTCTTGCTGCTGCTACTATCTGTTTGTTGGTGGTCTCCTTTGTCCAGAGGACCCACTGCAGTTGCTCACGCATAGGTGATGGTGCCTAATCATTGCCTGCTTTACTGATATTGCATTACTCGGTGTGACATTTACCTTCCTGCAGTCATAATTTTTGTTTGTGCAAGTGCAGTGGACTGTCCACAATAGGTAAGGATGGGAATCCTGAGCTGACGTCCATCAGTTGTTCCCGTTTACCAAAGCCATTACACCAGTGTTTTGTAGAGAGGTGGGAAAAGCCTCACTGTTGACTGGTATGTTGGGTGGGTGTTGGTGGCTGTGTGTTTGTGGGAAGTGGAGGTGTCCCTTTGTAAGTGTGGTGTGAATGTTATACATTGTGAAATGGAGAGATTAAGAGAAAAACTGTGCGGTCCCTAGCAATTTCATCATTGCTTGATTAAGGCATATACATTGCTCTGTGTTTGTCAGTACATTGTTTGAGTGCCCTGTTTAGACTGTGGTATCACTGCTACAGCTGCTGGCGCTGTGTCGATACATGTGTGTGTCATGAAGTATGTGCATGCTTGTGTGACTTGGGGTAGGTGCAGATGAGCATGAGTGATGGATCTCTTATCAATGTACTCCACAAATGTACATAATTTTGTCTTAGACTTTTGCTCTGACATACTAAAGTCCACAATGCCTTTTGAAAAAAATGTGTTGGATTCTCAGGAACAAATAATGACATTCATTGTAATTAAAGACACCGTTTTCCAGAAAATGAATTCTAATTCTAATTCATGCTGTCTTATTTTGTGAGCTTACGAAATCAGTAGTATTGCTATTTTCAAAAGTATCTGATTTAGAAGCTTTCTCCATGAGTCTGTTGCTGAAAGGATAAGAGATATGCTACAAGTATGCAACCAAGACAAACTACATAAAGCAATAGTAACAGAGAGCACTGGGTCTCATCTGAGGGTTGGGACATCATTGTTAAGAGGAAAACAAAAAAAAAATGTTTCATTGTTGTATAAAGCTTGTACTGTAGATTTGAATAATATGTAGTAGGGAAAGGGTTAGGGATGAGGTAAGAGGTGTCAAATAAGGATAAGGCTAGAAAGTTTCAATTGGCTGAGATAGACAGAAAGAGGAGGAGTTAATGGAAGAAGGGATGGAGTTCAGAGGGTATAAATGTTTAGTAGGTGTTGGTGGGTGGGAAGGTTGAAATTAGGAGTAGGGTATGGAGAGCAAAGTGAAGCCCAATAATAGTGAGGGCTGAATGGAGCAGTGCCTCACTGTCACTTCTGCAAAGTACTAAAGAAAAAAAAAAACAGTGAAGAGAAGAAAGTGTACAGGCTAAAGGTAAGGAATCAAAGAGAGATTTGAAACTGTTGAAGAGGGCACAGAAAAGGATATAGAACCTGTTCATTACAAATTAAGATTCAGTTTGTAGGAAAGAGGTTAAGATAGACGCTAGGGAAAACTAGATAGAAGAACTGGAAGGGGTAAAGTAAGGAATGAAGAGAATTGAGAGTAACGTTATATAATAGACAGAATGAGTTTCTACTGGGGACTTAATCAGGGTTCTTATGCAGGGAGAAATGTGCTACTCATCTTAGGAAATGAAATCTTAATGTTAAGCAGTATTTCACAGCACGCAGTGAGTGCAAGAGATTTTATTCAGTTAATATGAAGGGGCTAAGGGAAAAGTAGTTATAATTTATCCCTTAGCAGTCTGCACACATAAGATATAAGCAGTTTAGAATGTAATATCACAGGTAGGCTGTAAGAAAATTTTCAGGTGTACTTTAACTATGTTCAGCACAGGAGTCCTGGAAGTCTAGTGGCTGGATGGGTGCAATCTTTCAGACTGTGTTGATGTAACTCCATCAGCCTGCATTGGATAGTGGTCTAGAAGGAAAAAAAAAGAGAAAGTAAAGTTACATTAGATATATGGCATAGATAGGGATAAAAGGACTGCAAGTAGAACAGACTATTAGAAATTACCACAGTCATTTTTAGATACTAAAAATAATGGCAACCTGTAAAAATCAATGTAGGGGTTCCATACATATTAACAGATGTGGTGAACTATTACACAGACAGTAATAATTCATGTAATGACATTTTTTAACTAAGCCTCTACATCACCAGTCACATATGGAGATTTGTAAGATCCTAGAAGGACCTGTACTGTTCATTAATAAGACTGTGCAGAGGGTAGCAGTTATAAGGATGGCAAAGTCCTGTGCATATAACTATTTAAACACAGTTCAATTGATGCACTTTTAAAGGCAGCATAGTGAAAAGCTAATTTCATGTGTTTCTGAAATTAAAAATAAATTCTATTGTGACCATCGGTTACTACCAAATAACTGATCTGTGGCTCACAGAGGACCAGTCAGTAGAACTAAAAAGAGGACTGAGGACTGGTTGATTTGTTTTTTTTTTATTGCCTTCTTTTGCAAACAGAAACATTCCTTTAGATGTCACTCTCTTATTATTTATTGATTTCCTCATTTGTTTTGTATTATTTGTTATATATATATATATATATATATATATATATATATATATATATATATATATATATATATATATATATATATATATATAGTTTGGCTTATTTTACAGAACATTATTGGTTAAAACATTCCATAAGTGCTTTTAACTAACAGTGGTTTGATAGCTGTCAAATTTTAACTGCCAGCCCAAATTATTACCAAACCAGAAATCCTATCCTTTACAGTGAATATCAGAACAATTGTTTGCCAAAGTACTCATGTTATTCCTAAGACAGAGCTGAATAATTACCATAAACCGTCTTTAAACTGGTACATGTCTGAATGTGTGGTTACTTGTCTATGTGTATGAGGAAGTGGATGAGATATGTTAAAGCACATTACCATACCACAAGGGGAAGGGAAAGTGAATCAAAGTTTATGACTATGGCTGGGACTTACGAAAAAAAAAAACATGCAGCAGTGCTGAACTTCAATGCTGCACCATTTTATGACTCATAGTTGTGAGCATTCATTTCCATAAGGGTAACACCTCCTTAACAGGGAATTTGCAAGACTATGAATAGCTCAAATGAGCATCTTTTTACTGTTCAGTTTAGCACCTTACTGACCTGTAGTAGTGAAGATCCTAGCAGACCACACACAGGCATAGACCACCTGGCCACACTGTGAAAGATGCACACAGACACATGTACTGAACCATTCTAAGGAGCTGACAGACAAGAAAAAGTGGATCAGAGCCTCATTACTGAACATTTCTCTGCACAGCTCTACCTAACCACCCTATACAATCACCTTGACCATACACATGTACAAAGGCATACCTTCTGCATGGACATGTTGACATTCTCATACAATCATAAAGAGGCACACACAGTAATACACAAACACCAATACACACAGACTCACATATAGATATCCAGTAACTGCACACTCTTCAATCATGATGTCCTCATTCATTCAAGCAATGGGTCACATCAAGCAGTGGGCTCACAAATGCACACAAAATGGCACTCACTTTCCCATGCACATATTCATGCCTACTTACCTGGTGCAGCAACTTGTGCAGGTCCCACTTCCTCTATACAGATTCCACCCTTTGAAATGCACCACTGCTATCCACTACTTAGCTAAATACATTTATAAGTTCTCTACTTTTTTTCGGATAATTTGGATAGAACACAGTGTGCAACTTTTGGGGTCTATATTAAAAGTTCGAAGTCTGAAAATGTTGAATCTCATATGATCGACATCATATGAGCGACGTTTTCAAACATTGAATGTTTCAACGGAGATCGCCATAGGGAATTCTTCACTTCACTTCAATGTAGTATGTTCTCGGAGTTGGTATATTTAAGTAGCGGGGGGTGTAATTCAGGTAGGTTTTTTTGTTTTAACTGTGTTTACATTTTCAGTTCGATGTTTGAAAACTTTGCTCATATGGAGTCGACCATATGAGATTCGAAGTTTTCAGACTTTGAACTTTTAATATAGACCCAACTTTTGTATTATGCACCATAAATGAGTACTGCACCAGGATTCTTTACCATAGACCCTGCCCCATCTGCCACATGTAAATACAGCACCTAAACTCTATGAGACTATTCTTCCAGACATTGTCAGTGCTGTGAATCATATAAGCTTGCCTAGTATGGAAACTGCAACATGCAAATTTACATATTAAACAACTTGCCTTTGAATCCCACACTGTGTGAATACGTAAATTATGCCATATCAGGTGAAGCAAATAAAGACTTCAAATATACTTTCCTTAAAATTTCCATTTGTATTGCTTTCACTTAAGTACTGTACCATTTTGCAGACTGTGGGCAGACCAAGAACTCGATGCTGAAATGTTAGTCACAGTACTGAACTACTTTAAATGCATTTGTAGAGTGTTTCAAGTTATTTCTGTATTTCATTTTATCAGAATTTCACCTACATACTGCTGTTTATCCAGTGTAATCTTCATTTTGTATGAAGAGGTACAAAGCACAGCACTCTAACAAGAGTTGTTATCGTTTTTTGAAAGAATATGGATGCAGTAGCGACTAATTTTATGCCTGTATAAGGTCATATACATAATGTGGATCCATGGGATAAAGACAGACCAGATGTCAAGATACTGTTGTTGCTCCAAGGCAAAAGATTAAATGCTGTTACCATCTGCCTAAGAACAATTAGTCAATACCTAGCAATCTATATCTAGAATAAATTATTTTAGAGTTCTACCTGGGGCTTACTTGTGCATGTACACATACTTATTTGACAAGCATTTTTAATCAAATTAACTTCACAGACAAATCATTTTGGTATTTTATTAAAGTAACCTCAATTTAAATGACAATAAAACTTTTTCATTCTGTATTTATCAAATCTACCTTTATGGATGCATCAAACTGATATTTGATACAGTATTATATGTTTCTTGTGAAACTACCATGAGGATTTTTTTGAATTTCACAGATATTACATTTTATGTAGACATGCTATAGTTAATACTTTAAAGCATGTTTTCTTTGCCTAGTCCATTAACTCAATTAACCATCTGTCAGTACAGCGGAAACAATCTTTTGTATGTGGAATGTGTGAATTAGGAGTAGTCTTTAATCTCTCCGTAACAAAATAAATAAAATATTATAACCCACACCTTTTAGAAATGCAGTTGCCAACCTACCTTTTCAAAGTAGAAAGTATCTGCTCACATTCTAAAAATCAGTGCTTGCAGTTATGTATTCACAGGAAACAGTCCATCTCATCGGTTTACCTGCCTAATGTACAAATTAACATCCCCCTTTGTTAATACATTGTTATCTTCTAAACTCATTGAAATGACCTTAAAACAGTCATACTCCCTGTTAATTATCTCAGTGTTACTTATTCCATGACTGGTTAGAAAAAATTGCCAAATACATCCGTAACCCTATTTCAAAAATGTTTACTCCTGTTCCATTTTTCTGCTTTGATCTTGTACATCATGAAAGCTGCTGTCCTTGCAAGTGTTCTGTAATGTCCATTTCTCAAGGGTATATATCTTGGTTTCCTTTAATAGCAATTCATGTTTATTCTGGCAAGTTCTGCATCATTTGAGATACAGTCCTTGATATCATGCCTTACTTTACTAAGTCTTCACTCATAGTGGTGCCCTAGACTGTAAATAACACTCCAGATGTACTTTAATTAACTCTCCATACACAAGAATAGCTAATGTTTTTCTGCTCATTTTAGTTAACTGCATATGTACAAAAATAAATTATTTTCTTCTGGTTTTGTATTCTCCTCAGCCCTCTCTTCTTGCTGTCCTTTCACACTTAGTGGCTCATTTAAGTTAACTGATTTAGTTAGTGGCATGACTGTCATTCTTGAGGCAAAGTGTAATTACTAGAGGTTTGGTATGACAAGGTGATGAGTAGAAGAACAAACCAAAAGAGATAGAGTGAGAACTGAAGAAACAATGAAATGCACACAGTAGGGGCCAACTTTAAAATGCAAGATTTTTTTTTTAGAATTACTAAATGATATATGCAAAGTTATGGTTAAAACTGAAGAATATTGTGTATTGTATAAACAGCAACACTCCTGTGTGACCGTAACAAAGGGTAAACAGCCATGCTTCTAAAAATAAAAACTCTTTTAAAACTTGTTCTGAATTCTACCACACAATTCAAAATCAGGAAATACACTAATGGTTATGCTGTAATAAAGATCAGACATTATTTCTTTACCTTTCCTGAAACTCTATACATCTAGTATGACCCAAATGAAGCTCAGGCTCAACACATCTGACCATGCAAAATATAAGATAAAATACAGTGCAACAGACAAGACTTGCAGAGGAAGGAGTGCAATGTCCACTGAAAAGCAACAGCATTTCTATAGTGGCCTTGAGAAAAGTGGCATGTTAGTGCCATCCATGCCACTGCACTGTAAGGTTACAGAATCTGTCATCTTAGTATGGAAATTCAACACGTTGCCACATCTCTGGGGGTTAAATATGAGCCAGTTGGTTATAAGTTATCACACTGTCCTTTTTCCACCACACAGAAAAATAACACATCTATAGCAAAGTACATTACTATTATAATTCAACCTATTCCTTTGTGAACAATGCTAAGCTCTTCAGCAGTACTACTAAAAGCAGTGCTTGTGGAAATTTATGAATTAATAGTATTTATAACTTTCTGTTTGTTTTTAGTTAACTCCAAATAATATTGCTTTGTAACCATGGTAAGCTGAGTTTAGGTATTTAGAAATATTTTATGTCGAATACTGCATTTCAAACTTTCAGTTAACTATGGATGTACACCTTTATTTACCATTAACTGTAGTTTTATTGTATATGCATGTGTGTATGTGTATATATATATATATATATATATATATATATATATATATATATATATATATATATATATATATATATATATATATTTATATATAGTTTAATATCAAAATGTAGAATTGAGGTTCGGCGAATATGGGAATGTGTGTTGGCTGATTCCAGTATTGTCGAACTACAATTCTTCAAGTATTCTATGCAGCACTGCAGCACATGGCACTGTGCATTTGCTCATATGTTGTCAATGTTAAGACTATAGATTACCATATAGTGCGGATCGGGAAATTTATTCTTTTCCTCACTGTAGAGCGATCTCGGAGTTGGAATATACAATTTGCAGGGGGTGCACCTCCACAGGTGGGGTGCAGAGAGGCTTGTCCTCCCTGCAAAAACATGTATGTCAGAGATTCATACTGCTGGAAAGCAGGTAGGTGTAAGGGGCTGCAGGTATAACTTACAATGATATTGAAAATGGCAAATTCGATATCGTTGGTATTTTTATTTCGACATTGTCATCTAATTAATATTCCACATGTTCACATTACGGCAAGATATTTTAAATAAATATTTTGTGATGTTTGGGATTTTGATAGCAAACCAGATATGTATGTGTATATATATATATATATATATATATATATATATATATATATATATATATAAACTACTAGAACCACTTGTTGTAGGCAGGGTACCTAGCAGATCAAGTTGGACTACTGCACATGGTAGTCCAAGACAAACCGCCAAAGTCTTCCAAGGATGATACCCCTGTTTAAACAGCCCTTTGGTTTCTATATATATGCACAATTTGACTTGATTCTTATTTCAAACATTCCTGTAAGAGGACGAAAATGTTATATTATTTTTGTAGACACACAGTATTTATCTTTGAAGGTTTATTAACTACCTCCTTTGAAATCCTGAGAATCAGCATTTCATAGTCAGAATGATACAGAGCCATTTAACTGCTGCTTGGTCTTAACAAGGTATTACAGAGTCAATAGTCAAAGGCTGTAATTTCATTACAGTAATGAACAGTTTCCTGTCAAGGAGTTTCTGGCCTTTCTACCATCTACCAAGGGGGGTTTCATGTCTTAAATAGGATATGTCACAGTGCTGAAAAGAGATAAATGCCTGCTTTATCTCGGACTTATTAGAAAATAATTTTCCTATAGAGAAGGTGAACACTCTGGCATGTGTATTAAAATCAGCATGTTTCTTCATCTTCAATTTCTGATTCAAGTCTTTTTCACAACAGCTCCTCTGAAACAACACTTGGCTCATTCACACATGATATTTTATTTAATATTTCATGTCTACACATCAGGTTATATGATACTGCACCCATGGTTGGTTGTTTTGGAATTTTGCACAATGTCAACATGCTATTTAGGTCTTGTCTTTATGGTACATTTTTCAAGTATGCAGCTATTATTGTTTTTCCTAGGTTTGCTAAAAAGTCTCTGAGTAATGAGTTATTTGAGTATTTAAAAAAATAGAACTATTAAAGATGTCGTCATTATCCATTTTGATAATATTTGTTATTCAGAGGATCGTAATGCTTTTATTTAGAATTGCTGTAACAGCATGAGTTGACGTGGATATAATAGTCTTCACTCCTGGAAAAACTAACAATTATTCATTACAAGTGGCTATTTTATATCAGACTATATACACCACTATAAGGCATATTCTTTTGGAGGCATTTAGCTTTATGAATGAGATAAGAATTTCTGCACTGGACAATTTTTGGATGGCATCTGAAAAGGTAGTTACTATAAAAGTATTTGGAAAGAGTAGGGCTATTCCACCTCCTTCTTCTATGCTCCATCTAGCTTAATAGTTTTATAGCCTGGTAGTAGAATTTTGGTGTCTTTTATGTTGAGATTTAGCCAGGTCTCTGTTGCAGTTATGATATCTGGTTTATATTGATTTATCCAGGCATGAAAGCTGGAGATTTTGTAACATATGCTCCTAAGGTTTAAAGTAATTATATTTAGCATTTTGGGGTGAGCTTCGTTGCTTAGTGTCTGGTTTGGACCTGGGTGGGGTGGATGTCTCCACATTGATCAGTGACTGAGAATGACAGGTCATTTATAATCAGAGATATGTTTTTAGTGGGTAATATTTTTAATTTAATGTTAGTATAGAATCTTCTAGCTATTTAGGCTTTGGAAAGTAGATGAAACCAGTGAGAAGTAAGCTGGGGAGATGTTAGAGAAACTGGTAGGAAATACATAGTTTAGTGATGAGGTAGTATCCTTTGCATATTAGAATGTAATGATATGGCCCTTCAGGTAAAGCAGCTTTGCTGCTTTCATTGTCTCTAAGGAAAATGTTTACTAAGGTTTTACTAAGGAGGTGTTGGATAAAGTTAAGTAACTAATTTTGTCCTGTTATTTCCTTTGTCTATGGCTTTTGGTGTTTGATGTACTAGCCTGTTTCTTGACCAAAAAGTGACCTTTGTATCCTCTCATCTATCCAGATAGACAAAAACATATAAATAAATAAGCAAACCTGTATATCAATAAATGCACTGAAAACAGGCTGTTCACACAGATGTCTACATAGAAATACACACACTTGATGCTCCATGTTAGTGTCCCTTTACATAGCATTATTTTATGAAGATAAACAATACCATCATGCATGTACAGTACTGCCACACTGTTACCCCCACAGTATCATCATACATGCACAGTGTTGCCACATTGTCAGTTTAACCCACACAGTACCATCCTACATATACAGTGTTGACACATTGTCTCTCTCACCCTCATGGTACCATTATGCATGTATACTGTTGCCCACACATTTGCATCATATATTTACAATGTTGCCACACTGTCACCCACAAAGTACCATCATACATGTACAGTGTTGCCACACTATCACCGACACAGCACTACCATACACACCGTGTTACCACACTTTCACCCACACAGTATCATCATACATGTATATTATTGCCCACACATTTCCATTAAACATGTACAGTGTTGCCACACAATCAACCACACAGTACCATTGTACATGTACTGTGTTACCACACTTTCACTCAAACAATACCATCATGCACACTTTTGCCACATTGTCACTGTCACTCTCACAGTACCATCATAGATGTATACTGTTGCCAGTCTGTCACAAACAGAGTACCATAATACACATTACAGTGTTGCCACACTGTCACTAACATAGTACCATCATACACATACAGTATTGCCATACTGTCACCAACACTGTATTATCATGCATGTATATTGTTACCCACACATTTCCATCATAATTATCTACAGTGTTGCCATACTGTCACTCACATAGTATCATGGTGCAGATAAAGTGTTACCACACTGTATGTGCACATACAGTGCTACCACACTGTCACTCTCTCTCTCTCACACACACACACACACACACACACACACACACACACACACACACACACTACTTTTATACACACAAACATACATAGCTCTTAAAAAGTGCACTACACATCAACACAATGACTTCCTAAAAACATATTCTTGTGTAACTTTGAATACTATACTTATAATATGTAATGGCATAATATTTAGGAAGAAGATCTATCTGAGCTTGGTAAAGACAGTATGTTACAGAAATAATAAAACAACTGTGTTGAACCATTATATTACAAATAACCTTTGAAGTATTTTTTTGTGATTAGCTAGTTTAAGTGTTTGTCATTCTAAAGAGAGTGGCATTGTTATGGTGAGACAACAGTATAATTTATTTATTTATTTTACATTTGTTAACCAGAAATGTCTGACTGGACACATATCCTTTTCCAGCAGAATCCCAGGGGGAAGCCCCAAGTAAACAGTAAAATATTACATTAGACAGTTGATATACAGTTAGATTAAATGCAATCATACATAGTATACGTGCACTTTTGTATTAAAAAAGCTGTTGAAAAAAGAATTAGACATTAAATACTTCAGAGAAGAATGGGATATAAATACATTATAAAATAGCTAGTAGGAAGAATGATAGATTGGATTGGAAGGGTACTGAGTTAAGGGGAGAGAGAGGAGTTTAGATAGGAAATAATGAGTAGAAAGAGGAGGGGTTAACAGAGCGTAGAAGGTGGCAAGGTCAAAGGTATGACAAGTAGGAAGGATGCAGATATATATATATATATATATATATATATATATATATATATATATATACATACAGAGGGATAATACAGAAGTGTAAAATAAGATGGATATAGAAAAGGAAAAGGACATTTAGAGAAGTACAGAGATATAACAGAAGAATGATACTGGGAAGTAAAGCAAGGAGGGAGAAGGAGTGGGTGGGAAATGAATAGAGAGAGAGAGATGTATAAATAGATTGAAAGTACTAGTAGGAGATTAGTCTGAGTTGTTGCAGTTACATAACCAGAGATGCTGAAGATGAGATTTTAAAGCTTTTTTAAAGGGGGTGAGGGTAGTTATAGTTGTAATGTTGAGGGGGAGGCTGTTCCATTGCTTAGTAACTGAGTTGCTGTAGAGAGAAGTGCCAGTGGAGTTATTGGTTTTTGTTTCCTCTAGTAGGAGTTTCTGATTTGATCATAGAAATCTAGCTTCAGTGCTTGGGTGAAGCAGGTTTTGTAAAGCAGGGATGTTGTCAGGGCAGTGAAGAAGTGTGTGGGTTGTTATAAGTTGGTTATAAAGAATGCGATTGGAAAGTTCCAGCCAATCAAGGCCTTTTAGAGGAATGCAGTGATGTGTCTGATGGGGCATATTTGTTGCAAATTTGGCAATTTTATGATAGCAGGTTTGAAGAATGACAAGGTCTGATTTTCTAAGATTGTTGAATATTGGTGATGCATATAAGAGTGTAGAAATAAAGTGGATACTTGCAATGGTGGCTCTGGTGGAGTTGGTTAGGAACTATTTGTTCCTATATAGAATGGCAAGTTTTTTATACACTTTTTTGTGGTGGTGTATATATATATATATATATATATATATATATATATATATATATATATATATATATATATATATATGTATCAAATTTCAGTTCGTGGTCTACGATAATCCCAAGTAGTTTTGTGTGAGTGGCTGGTGATATGATTGTGTTGTTGCTGGAGGTAATGTTAAAGTTAGTAGTATGGGAGGAGTGTTGTGTGGGTGGAAAAATAATAAGCTGAGTCTTATTAGGGTTTAGTATAAGATGTGAATCTGAGAGTCAATGCTCAACAGCAAGAAAGCAGGATTGTGTTTGGTGGTGGTGGGTCTCCGGGGAGGGAGAGGTGCAGATGAGTGTGGAGTCATCTGCGTATTGTATGATGGAGGCATGGAGAGTGGCTGTGTGTAGTTTGTTGGTAAAGATAGAAAACAGTAGTGGACCAAAGACTGAACCTTGTGGAACCCCCAGTGACACTGGTAGTAAAGAGGAGAGTTCCTGTTGCCATCTTACCACCTGTCTGCCTGTTAGATAATTTCTGAACCAGGAAGTGGTAGATGGGCTCAGATTTAAATCCGCAAGTGTATCGATGAGTTTGTTATGGTTTACCATATCAAAGGCCTTGGAGAGGTCTAAGAATATATCTGAGAAGTAGCTACCATTGCTTCAATGCTTATTTACTGTGTGTGCAATGGACTTAAGAGCTGTAGTGGTGCTGTATGAAGGCCTGAAGTCATGTTGTGTTTTAGTTAGTAGATTATGAGAGTTTAGGAAAGTTAAGATTTGTGTGTGAACACATCTTTCAAGGATTTTAGACAATGGAGAAAGTATGCCAATTGGTCGATAGTTAGATAGCTCTTTGGAGTTACGTCCTTTGTGGAGTGGGGTAATATAGGCACTTTTCCAGAGGTGATAAACTAAGCTTTCAGTTATAGAGCGATTAATGAGTATTGTTATGGGATATGCAATAGCATTAGCAGCAATCTTTAGGAACTCAGCTTGTATATTGTCTGCAGAGAGGGCTGTAGGCTTAAGTTTTGTAAGCATCTTTTTAATAGTGGAGATTGGAACAGGTTGCAGTGAGAAGCCCAGGTCAGTGGTATTGAGGTTGGCTGGTTTGATGGTAGTTGGGGAAGAATATGATTTAGATAGGGTTAGAATGGAGTTGGTGAAAAATTTGTTGAACTGGGTTGCTATGTTTGTTGAGTTGTCTGAGTTAACAGGAGAAGGTGTGCCAACTTTACCTGGATGGAGTAGATTGTTTATGGCTGTCCAAAATTTTTTAAGATTATTCTAATATCTGTTTTGAGTTCTGTGGTAATAGTTGGTTTTATCAGTCTTGATTAGTTTCTTAGCTTTATTCTTGAGCTTGAGATATTTTTGTTTGTCAGTATTGGTACATGTCTTTTTCCAATTTGCCCAAGCTTTGTCTCTGTTATATAGTAGTGATCTAGTCTCTTTGGATAACCAGGGGGCATAGTTAGATTTGATTCAAATGGTTCTGGGGGTGCGTGGTAGTCTAATATTGAGAGGCAAGTTGAGTTAAAGTATGATATAGCATCATCCAAGGTAAGTGTTCTTAAGGGGTGCCAGTTACAACTTGACAGAGCAGTAGTAACACTATTGGGATTGAAGTACTTTTTACTTCTTATTTGTTGGCAGATGGTAGATTTTACTATGTGGGATTGGCTTCTGATTAGACAGGTTGGGAGGTGGTCACCAAGGCTGTCAAGGACACAGCTGGTTTTACTAATGTTGTTTGGTCTGTTTGGTAAGATCCAATCAAGTGTTGATTCCCTTTTAGTGGTTTTATCGACTATATAATGACCTTTATTGTGAAGGATTACTAACAAAATGTTTCCAAAGTATTATTTTTAAATGAGATTCCTGTTCATTTCTGTTGACTTCTGAAATACTACTTGTACAATTCAGTACTTCCATCAGTTATTGTAAGGAGTACGTTTAAGTTGAGTTGAGCAGCAACTGTTTTATATGTGTAGCCTTTTAGTATGAAACAGTCCAGTATAATCTTTGCACTTTACTTTAAAATATAATGTTGCATTGATCAAATGTTCTATTCATCTATTATCTTTAATGTATGATCCCCATGTGCATGCAATCTGAATATGTGTGTGCCATCTCAAGAGAGAGCTACTGTTCATAGGTGATTGCTAAGCTAATGACCCAGGGGGCCATTATAAGCCCAGCCATGATTCCCAAATGTATCTGATAAGTTTTGATTACCTTGAGTTATTTTAAGGAGTATCTATTGGACTGTTCATGGGTGGTCAAGAAATATGTCTACTAGAGACATAGGTGCAAGACCAGGGGTAAATTTATAATGATTTATGAAAGATTTTGTAGTATATTCTTGCACCTGTAAATATGTATATATGTTTTTTAGAATATCCTTACATGTGTAAATATGTCTTTTTTTTCATTTCTATGTGATCCTATTTACCCGGGCTATGCTGCAAATGGTCCATTGAGATCAGAGCACTATCCCGGTAAACAAATATAAATGAATAGATAGATAAATACCATTCACTGGTTCAAGTTATACTTGAAGTGAGTTATGGAAGAGCTCTGCTTCACATGGCTAGGAAGCCTGTTCCAGAGAAGGGGGTGATTATGTTGCAGATGAGATTTAGGTCACTAGATCAGGTAATTCTTGTGCTACTTGTTTTGCGAATGTACAACAGCTCTATCAGAGCAGGATCAGAGGGTGCATTGTTGGTCAGGCATAGATCACCTCTCAGCAATCTGTAGGAGTCCAGAATCTGTTTTGGTGTCCAAAACTAGTACATTCTATAAGCAGTGGCGGCTGGTGACTTCAAATTAAAGGGGGGCTGCAGGAGACAACTGAATGGATGATGTCAATGGGAAGGGGTGTGACCAACTAGAAAGTGGTGGAGCTATGCCCAAAACCATAACAACTAGAACTTTAATTAAATATGCTGCCCTGGGTGCCAAACTGTCATTGCGAGAGTCCATTCAAGACAAAATGAAGTGTAGAAGAAAAACTTCATATTCTTCCTTTCCTTGACACTACCTTTTGTGATATAGCCTCACCATAAAAACATTCATTTCATCTGCAGTATCTTATGACTGATTTTCCACTTTTCCACAGATTAAGAGAAAACACAAACTTCTGTTAAAATTGTCCTTTCATAGTAACTTTTAGATACATAAAATTTTATACCTGCAGGTGATTACGTTTTACTTTGTGTAAATCAATGTGATATTGTTTATGGACCTCATTATAATATGGAAATTCTAATTATGACCATTTAAAAGGTACGGTATGGGACATTTTGTTTCTATAACCAAGTCAATGTAAACTGTATTGTGTGAAATATATTCAGTTGTGTGTATGGGTTTGTGTGCGAGTGCGTGCACGTGTGTGTTCATGTTCATGCATGTGTGAGTATGAGTCTCTGTATGTAGATAAATCAACACCTGCAATCATCATCACATCACTCCCGGAAACAGACATTTTAATGTAAAGCTTTCTAAATAAATCACACAACACTTGTATGCATACAAAACAAAGCACAGAGCAATGCAGAGGTCTTGCAAAGAACAAGACATTAGACTACAAAAGCTGACTTACTTTTCCATCCTGATTTTTAGTCATAATTTACAAAAGACTTAACCCTCTGCTTTCTATACTATTCCTATAAATATATTGTTTCCCCATCAGATCATACACATTTATTTTAAAGATGTGAAAATGCTCACTGCCACTGACTTGCTCCTACCTATGCAGGTCTAAGGCAGTGGTTGGACCCAAATTCAGCAGAGCCATACCTCTCAAGTGTACCTCATTACGAGGAACGTACCTCATTTGGGGTCTTAAAAAGTTCATGTTCCTCAAAGTTCCTCAAAGTTCCACATTGAAAGATGCTGTCACACATTCAGTGTTAGGAATTTTTTAAGTGAAATCCATTGTAAATAAAAATTAATCATATTAATTCATTAAAGGATCTTCTTTATAAGTAAAACCAGCATATTTTAACCATCCTATGACTTTCATAGTTGAAGTTGTTAGTAAGCCATCAGTATGTGTTCCACATTTTGCCCATTTGTTCCACATTATGAGAGCTAGTGTTCCTCATTTTGGAGATGGAAGGTTGAGAGCTATGAGCAGAGCTCTGGGAAAGCAGTACAGATTCAACTTCCAACCTGACTGACTATGAAGGCATTTCTTTTTTTATATAATAAACAAAATAAGATAAATAATATGTACTGAAAATTATTAGCATTTTTAATTTACATCTGTGTGTACAAAAGGATTATGTGTACAAAGATGTTGAACTACATACTCAGTTTTCCCTTGAAAAGTAGATACATCCAACCAACAATCTGGACATCAAATTAGCATACAATTTGAATACTAAATAGCACAAAACTTTTCCCGCTTCTAGGGGGCAGTGTAAAGTCTGTAGACTTTAATGAACTGTCTTCCAAAATTCTACTACACAAGGTCATTTATTTTTGATTCAGAGAAATGGAGATGTAAGATGTGTGTCGTCTTTCTTTAACTTATCTGTACCAGTAGTATGTTGGTCAGAGAGTGTGGTTTTCTGTATAGTAGACAGCTTCAAAAATGACACATGAAGAGGAGGATTCAGAAAATTATGAAAAGGGGTAACTCAAGTCATAAATTAGAGACATCCCTCCAGAAATACATACATCATGTGCAGGAGTAAATAACATCTGAAAATCAGACTCTTCCTCCAAAATAGGCACAAGTAACAGGTATGGCTGCTTGAATGGCAATTTTGGTGCATTAGTGGTTTTAACTTGCTCAAATGTCTCATTTGTGTTGCTATTTATGTCATCTCCACCTTTCACTGCCACTCATCTGCTCTAGGTGTACCTTCCATTTCATGAAGATGTGAAAATGATACGCAAGCCTCTTTGTTGTGAAAAAGTTGCATTTGTTGTTTTTAATGGCTTTCAAATCATAAATAAGTGAAAATGTGAATGCCTATTAAGTATCTTTTTCCACTTGCTGCCACATCCCAGCATTATCATGCCTTGTACCATACAACAGACTAGCATCTGTTGTAGGATTTTCAAATCCCTCCTTCATTGGGCTTGAACATTTTCTGAACCACAGGTATAATAGCTTGTGAATTACTGTCAAAAGAGGATAGTCGTAAAATAAGACTACTAAAATTGCCATTGTACAGATCTTAGAGGTTTGAAACTGTCATATTAACAGCAGACTAGTTTAGAAAAATACTTGATTATCAAATAAAAGGGGAACATCAATACTTTATGCATAAATCAAACTCCTATCAAACAAAGAACAACATTAAAAGCTGTCTGACACATTGCTTTGTCACACTTTTGTTGTGTAGCAGTGTGAAGTCTGTTACAAATTTCAAACCCTTCTCTAGGTTTCCAATGCAGTTTTGTAATGCTGCCATCTGTGTGGCAGGACAAATCTCACTAATAAAAGACTCTTCCAAAGAATCTTACTATAATGGGGTCATTCTTAAATAGCAAGACAATATATATTTTATATTTCGAAAATGGTAACAGACATTTCAAACACCTGCATGAAAATTTGCAAGTAAGACCCTGCATCTTAAATACATTCAAGGAAACATTCTTAGAAAAAAAATGAGTTAAGTAACTACTTGAAACTAATATGGAGTGCAGTATTTTTTGTATTCAGAGTAATCAAAAATACAAACATGTCTGTTGTACTGGTCAAATATATTCTTTTCATTCCTCCATAAGTAATAGCTTTACTATATTCAGGGAGTGCTTTATACACTACATGTTTAACAATATACTCTTGATTTATACTAAGTCACTCTTGTCATGATGAAATCTTACTTTAAGAAATTCTTCTGAATTATATTGGGTGCTTTAAAACATACCCCAGTACAGTTCACAGATTTCATAAAAATGTTTCCAACTGTAATTATAAAACTGAATGAAACTATGGAAACCTACATAACATGCCCAAAAAGTAGGACTTCAACAGCAACTTTAATTTCTCTCAAGTACGTGTTTCCAGAAAAGTTACTGCCAATATGGAAAACAAAGCTCAAGTCATTAAACAATGAAAACACAAACTGGCAAATGCTCTTGGACCATGACTTTTTGTCACACAGATGATGGGGAGAAGACAGACAGTTATTTCTCACTAGAATTTTTGTGCTCCAAAACATGATTTTTGGTTAACAGTTCTTAAAACCTCCACAATTATTTTAAAACTGCATTATGCAGGGCAGCTGTAGCCTCAGAAAATGCTATGGACCCTCCCACCCCCACCCACAACTAGTTTAAGTTTTGAGCAAAAAACTAATGTGCAAATCTGTATACAAGCAGAAAATTGGACAAGTTATGCAACTGTGTAGATTTCCATATCTCCAAAACTGATGTTAAAGTGCACGGTTTAAGTGCTAGCAACTATTAGCTGAAGCTTACAGACAAAGAGGCAGCAGTGTGAGGCCACAGGAGAGTAGTTCATTAATCCAAATCCTTGTAACTTCAGAAGATCCTTTATGTCCTGCCTTTCAGTAGCATCAATGATTTTCGTTCCTCCACATACCACAGTTTTATCAGCACCCTTTGACAAGAGCAATGAAACACAGGACTTATGACCCTCCGAGGCGGCTGAAAATATTGGTGTGATACCATACCTATCTTGAGCATTAATATCTGCTCCTTTGGATAACAGGAACTCTAACACCTCCCGCTGTCCATTGTCTGCAGCATAATGTAGAGCCTTCCTTCCTCCTTGAAGTGTTTTATTTACATCTTCACCCTTGGCTACAAACTCTAGGACCACATCCAAGTCTCCATTCTTCAAGACCCACTTATATTCTGTGTCACCCATTTCTACCTTTAAACTACAGACAGAATCAAGTTGGCAATATAAATGTATTGCACTATCCCTAAACCTTTGCCTTACACAGTACTTTCAACTTAAAGACAGAAAAATGTAACCGCCCATACACTTCAGCAGCCAAAGTACAGCAAGAATTTACAAACGGTACGAGCACTTCCTCTCTGAGAAAATCTCACCATTCTTAAATATACACACACACACACACACACACACACACACACACACACACACACACACACACACACACACACACACACACACACACACACACACACACACACACACACACACACACACACACACACACACACACACACCTTACCTGTAAATGGGTCTGGAAAGCACTCCATTCTCTCAGCAAACCCGTGCTCGACGTAATCCAACTCCATTCTCTCAGCAAAGGGTCCGGAAAGCAGTAATCCATCTCGCAGCAATATCCAACTCCATTCTCACAGCAAGCCTGCGCTCGATGTAACGCTTCCCTGCAGGAGAACTTACGTCACTCCTGATTGGTCCTGCGCTCGAATCCCTGCTTGCCTCTCTCCTGATTGGTCCTGTCTGCGGCTCAAGCAGTTCGGAGCTCCTCTCTTCTGTGCAGTCATCTACCGCATGGCATCTTGGGCATCTGCGGGGCAGAAAATACCTTCTCTGCATCTGGACTGCCTGAGTGGCAGTCAGAGTTCGCAAAGATTCCTGGGCATCTGCGGGGCAGGGCAGTGTGTCCGCGCATGCGTGGCAGTTCCGGTACTCTGTGAAAATAGAAAATATTTTTATTTTAAAGTTTATGTTTAATGTTTTTTATTTCTTTTATTTCTAGGTGGGAGGGCTGCAGTCCTGCAGACAGATAGCACGAGCCGCCCCTATCTATAAGGAGCAAAGAATACACATCCTACAACATTCAAAACTACTGCTCTGTATTGAAATAAACATCTGTATTATCGTATTGTAACTTTCCTCTGAGCAGTAGCGGACCACATGATACATAAACCATGTACATTTATCTACATTAGAACAGTGACATATACATTGCATGCTTTACTTGGTATATTTATTTGAAATATGATTGTGCATATCGTACCTCCAATTTGTTATGGGTTTTCTACTGGTGCCTTGGCAGAGTGTACTGTATAATACATCAGCTTTAGACATGGATATTACAGTGGTGCAGGGGTTAGTATTATCACCTAACAGCAAAAGGTTCTTGTGTTCGATTCTCAGCTGGGGTACCTTCTGTGTGGAGTCTGCATGTCCTCTCTGCATGGGTTTCCTCTGGGTGCTCAGTTTTCCTCCCACATTCCAAGGACATGCATCTGGAGCATTTCTCCCCAGGCCTCCTCTGAAAATGGGCTCTGTCCCAGTAAGACATTCTCAGTAAACAAATGTTAAATAAAAATTAAAAATGATAAAATGCTATAATTAAATGTGGCATGTTGGTGTTGTGGTATAGTATGGTCTGTATACTGGACTTAGATAATGTAGGCCATTCATGTAAAGCAGTACAGTTTGGAGACTAGACAGATACAGTGTGGGTGACAATACATGAAAGCAGGAAAGGATAGCACAAGTATCATATTTCTGTACTTCATCTACATTCATGTTTGGTAATAAAAATTAATACAGATGATGATGAAAATAAACTACAGCTGGTTAAACGTGCACACACACACACACACACACACACACACACACACACACACACACACACACAGACTTGAACATTCTCCAATGGAAAAATAAAAACTATATCAATGTGGCATTCTATCTAAAAATTCCTTAGGCATGAAGTGAAAATTAGGCATATACAGTGAAGAAAATATAGCATGTATGCTCTGTAGCAGAAGTGGAAAAAAAATAATCAATGTGCCTGTATTGACAAAAGAAAGATGAAAATTGAAAACAGATACAGGCAACTGATGCATAACAGGAATAATGCCCCTCAGTTGGTGGGCTGTGTAGGTTTCAACCAGTTTTGGCAGTCATTTTATCTATTTTACTTTTATCTGCATGGTTAAACCATGTCAGCTGTGAGTAAAACCTTACAACCTACACCGAAATTTTAATTTCTGCTGTTCCCAACTGTATTCACATGAGAGAGCGCGCACACAAACACACACACACACACACACACACACACACACACACACACACACACACACACACAGGTGCAGAAACATATCATAAGAACAAGATTTATCATCTCTAACTCTGTCAAAGATGATTTACAAAAGAAAATCTTCTTGCCTGAAGACTGTGTATGTGTGTCTGTCTATACACACACACACACACACACACACACACACACACACACACACACACACACACGACAGAAAAAAGGGAAAGAAGGGAACTTTCCTCCTTTTCCAAGGTGCGGTGATCTTAGAGTAGATTATATAAATTGGTAAAGAGGTTTTCCCTCAAAGGAAATAGTGTTTTTTAGTTTTACACTGTGAAAACTACCATATCCAGATCAGTTTAGTTAGCATAATCCATAATTTAATAAAATGACCTGCAGCATAGTAAATCAGTATATTTACTATTCTCTGCAGTTGCATGCCTCTCAACAGTCCCTGATTTTAGCTCTGTATCCCCTAATTCCTCCTAAAATTGGTGATTTTTGGAGTAAAGGAGATGAATTGCACTTAATAAATAATGACAATAATTAGAGTTATAATCTTCTTTAACCTCAGCAAATGTATATTAATTAAGCAATAACTGACGATGTTGGTGTGGTTTAATCACAAGGGAAAAGTTTGAGTTATTAAATAAAGCTAACCATGGGTAAATCTTCAATATATCACACCGCAGAGTCGGTTATAGCTATTATACAGTGACATTATTTAAGAAAAATAATACTTTTCTTAAATAATGTCTTTGTATAATGCCTCCATGGTGCCCTTCCACGTTTTTCCTGTATCACGGGACTTTGTCGAATGTACTGCTCATGCATATGGAACTTGTGCTCCCATGCTTATGCAAAGGAAGCAACAGAGAAAAGAAGATCTCTTACCTTTTTTTTTTTTTTGATTCAAAAGAAAAAATTTAACGGGGAGACTTTTAACATTTGGGAGAGCCAGGACGGACAAAATAAAATAATCAGGTAGGTTTCTTAGGTTTTGCAGAACATACCTGCTTATCCTCTTATTTTTCTCTCCACTGTCTCCCTCATTTTTTTGAGGTCTTCAGTTTTTTTTTTTTTATTTGATGAAAAAAAAAGAAAAAGAAATTATGAGATATAGTAAAGGAAAAAAGTCTGTGTGACTGGACCTTTTTCCATTGGTATATTCTCAGATTTACAACGGGCACGCTGGTTGGGATGACCAATCAGCATGCTTATTTTTGAATATTAATGGCCAGTCATTGTATAATTTACATTCTCTTATTCTGTCAATGTCTCTACTTAATAGTACTAATATTTTAAACATGTCCTTGATTGTCCCTGATTATTTGTAGATTTGTTCCCAATTCTGTTTAGATTTGTCCCTGATTGGTTGAGAACTATGCATGCCTGTATCAGTTTACTGATTCTTCTAGAAGCCCTTCATTGTGCAAGAGCAACTATGATGTTGTGGTACTGAAGTTTGTATGGGTTCTTCTTTCAGTAGAATTCAAATGATAAGGTGTTCTAACCTAACTGACACTAATCTATAAAACACCTAAAGGTATTCTTTGGAAAATTCATCCCAGGTTAATATTTCCCAGAGGTTTTAAATGGTAATTTACTGTTGCTGTTGTGCAAGTTTAATAATCCAGGTCATTCTATTTGTACATTGGAATTTACTCATTAAAATGTTTTATTTGTTTATCCCTGGTAACTGAATAAGCCAGCCATCATTTACAAACTGAGTTACCAATTAGATGTTTTGCCAAACACTTGCAAACCCAGTTTTTATCAATTTTAACTCAAATAATTCAGCAGGATACAAATTTTTATTCTCTTTTTATTATTGTTTCTTAAGTCTAGTATATGAAAAGAGAGAAATGTACTGATCTGAAAGGCATTTAAAAATAAGTAATTTTAGCAAAATATACCATTCTGGTATTATTTCAACAGGATGTGGTAGTGGGTTTATGGTTTGTTTTGTGTAGCTATCTGTCAGGGAGGGAATATGCTTGTCCATACAGATTGTGTTTTATGTAGAATGATAGCAGAGCGGGATCCTCCTGTTATGTTCAGAGGTAAGGTGACTTTGGGGGGCCTGGAAATATGCCCTCTTCCCCCAGTGCTGTACAGTTTCAGAGTTAGTACACTTAGAGAAGTAGGAGGGTGACGGGTGCCTTCCCTGCAAACACGCTTTGCATACAAATGGTTCTTGCAGTTTGATGGCCGGGAGTTTGATTGTTTTTGCTCACCATATTGAATCTTTTTTTTTTGTTCAAATAATTTTATTCAGAAAAAAAAAACTTTTTTTTTAAAAACAATATATAGTAAATATAACAGATCAAATAAAAGTGAATTGAATAAACTATTTACAGAATATACAATGGCCTCAGGTCAGACAAAGTCAAAAGGAATACAATCATAGATACACAGACAAATAATAAATGTTATTGTACAAGCGTTAACAAATTATAACTTGCATTCTTGCTTCCTCTTTTCTTATGAAGATAAAATTGTGTCCATTTTGAATGTCTCTATTAGGGAGAGAACTTTCTCCCAAGGATTGTTAGTCCATTTCTTTGGAAAGATCCTCATTTCCTTGACTTTAATTTCCAACAGTGTTATTTCTTTCAATAGAGTGAGAAAATCATCAATTGCTGACATGATAGACGAGTTCCATTTCCTAGTAATGCATTTTTTTGAGATAGCCATTATAGACCAAAGAAGATAAAGTTCCTTCTTTTTCATAGTAGTGGTTTCAATTTTATTCAGAAGAATTAATGACTTTGACAAAATGAAAGAGTCAGTAAAAATGGCTTGCAGTAATTCACCAATATCCTACCAAAATTTTTTAATAGGTTCATAGGTTGATACTAGGCTATCTGCCCTAGGGCATTTATAAGCCTAGCCAGAGTATGTTTGGCTTTCGCCACCCTTTTAGATTAGTTGACTGTGCCTCTGTGTAGTAGGTCACAGAAGGTAGCCCTTTTAAGGTTAGTTTACTGTACCTCTGTCAAACAGGGACACAGAAGAGATCCCAGGGGTAAACTTACGATCTCCCATCCACTCGTCAATATTTATCTTGAAGAGGGTCAGTGAGGGGCTCTGCCTAACATGGATTGGGATTTTCTTCCAGAGTGAGGGGAGCCTCTGGAATATGAATCTGTCCCTTCAGCATGTCCTATTTATTTCTGTGCAGAGGTTCAAGTCCCTGCAGCGTCTAGCTCTAAGGGATTTGGATTTCCTGAGGTGAAGCATGTCCATTAATTCTTGTTTGGACATGGCTTTATAGGTCAGACACAGATCACCTCTGAGTAGGCGGTACGCAACTGAGTAGAGCTGGAGTTTCTTTAGCCAAACTGCATAGGGCATCTGTTTGAGCCCCTTGATCCTCTTGGTGAAATACTTTTGGGGTCTTTCCAGTTGCTGAAGGTGTCGGATAAGGTACATCCCAAATGGGGCATTGTACTCAATTATGGGCCTGATAAGTGATGAGTAGAGGGGCACAATGACCTCTCTTAATCTAGATGTGAACCCTTTCGTGATAAGGTGGGCTATAGAGAAGGTCTTTCTAACCACTTTGGCAATGTGATTGTCAAATGAAAGATTGCTATCTACTTGGGTCGCCAAGTCCCTAATTACGTCTTCCATACTTAATGGATTACCACCTATGTGGTAATTTGTCAGTTATCCATCTCTGTGAGACCCTTTTTTGAGGATGCTTTGTGTCAGCTGGAGAGGTCAGCCATGGTCCCAGGACTAATTGGGTAGGATCCAGTGTCTGGAGGCTCCCAATGTCTTTGTTTATGATTTCCATGATGATACGCTCCATAGCTTTGCAGACCAGGCTAGTCAGGCTTATAGGGCGATAGTTTCCAGGGTCTGTTGTGGCACCACCTTTGTGGAGTGGGACCACTGTTGCTGTACACCATTCCTTGGGTACATATCCTGTAGTAAGGCTGAGATTGAACAGTGACTTTATATGAGGGTTTAGTTCTTCTTGGAGCTCGTGTAAGATGCAGCCAGGGACACCGTCTGGTCTACTGATGCTGTGTTTTTTGCTTTGGAGAGGGCAGCTCTCACCTTTGCATCTGTGATCTCAGGAAGGCTACACTCTGTTGGGATAGACATTTGCTCTTTTGGGGGGGGGGAGAAGTTTGCACTGAACCTTTCTGCCAGGATGTTGGCAATGTCTGTGGGTTCAGTGTATTTTTTGTCATTTTGCACTAACTCAGAGCATATCTGGGAGTTGCCTCCCAGGTTTCTGACATAACTAAAGAAGGCCTTGTGATTATCTTTAGTGTCTTGTGCAATTTTTCTTTCAAAGCTGGCCTTAGATGGTTTTATGAGGGATCGTAGTTTCTTGCTAGTACTGATCAGTGATGCTTTCCCTTTTTGGGATTTTGCTCTGTCATGTAGTAGCTTTCTCCTTCTGTTGTATAGCTTATTTATGACTGGGGTCCATCAGACAGGTCTCCTGCCTTTGGTGGAGTGAGTCTTGGTTTTATCTGGGATAGTTTGCTCCATGCATTCCTGTAGGTGTCCATAGAATGCTTTTGTAAAGGATTCTGCATTTTGGGCCGTATTTTCCACTGGCCCAGGGGCTTTGAAGGATTCCACCTCAGTTTTGAGAAGTGTGAAGTTTGCTTTTGAGAAGTTCTTCACTGTGGTTTCCTTGGCTAGGGGTGGGGACGGAATATGTTTGTCCAGTGAGATTTGTTTATGGTCTGATCTTACCAATATGAATACAGTCATATATAATCTATGACCAATCAGCATTACATTTTAGATTACATCTCCAGCATATTGCCTCATTAGTATTTTTAAATCTAGCTATTTTATTAGGGGTGTAAAAGGCTCTATGCAAGAATTTCCATGCAAAGATTTTCCAACTTTGCATATTTGAAATTAACTTAATAGAATATAGTATGTTTATTTTTGATTCCTTAGATAACAACAATGAACAATCTTTATTGATAAAATTCCAAAATTTCTGGTTAGAATTTGCTTTGTAACTAATAATAATTTTATATAACTTTTAAGTTAAATTTGTCCAATTAAAGTCTCAGTATAATACTTCATGTAGATAAAATATAAATTTAGCTATGGAATTAAATGAAGAATGTTCTATTGTTCTACACATATCTTGCACATATGATACCAGACTATTAAGAACTAACCAGTCACTACTTGATAGATTGAATGTATTATCTGATTGACATTCATGACTGTTAGATTTTCTATACATTGATACCAACATGAGAAATCCTTTCCTTTCCATGAGTTGAGTATTTATGGAAATGTTATTAACAAAGTTTTTTGTAATATTAAAAGGAGTTAATAACTGAAACCATAATTTAATTTCAGTATTATTATTTATGAAGTTCTGGAAAGTGTTATAAATGTAATTTATATAATTTAGGTTAGTAGGCTTGGTGAAATTGTATTGTAAGTTGATGAGATGATATTCCAGAGTACATTGTTCTGTCCAAGCAGTTGTATATTTTTTGCTAATTTATTTTCTTCCTGGAAAATAGCAGTATGTAATATTTTCCAAGTGGAAGAACTTTTTGGATCTTTCCAATTTATAACTGTTTTAAGAATAGATGCTTTAATGTAAGCTTCTAAATCAGGAAAGTGTATGCCCCCCATTTCCCAGGGTCTAATATGGTTTAGGAAAGCAACCCTATTTTTTTGGGATACCAAAGGAATCTTAAAAAGATTCTATTTAATTCTTTTAAAACTTTTTTATTAGGCATAATAGGTATTGCCAAAGCGATGTAGTTTACCTTTGGGAGAAGTACCATCTTTATTAACTGCAATCTGTCTTCAAATGTTAGGAACAATTTATTCCATTTCACTATTAATGATTTAAGTGTACCCAGAATATTATTATGAATTTTTTTGATAGAGTTAATTTTAATGTTACACATAAAACAATTCCTAAGTAATCTAGAGAAGAAACCTGTTTCCCAACAATTGGATTTATGTTAGAAATTGAATTATTTTATTATTTAATAAAATGTGTTTTGATTTGGAAGCATTAATCTTTAAATCTGAGATGTGATAAAAATGTTCAGCTAATAAGTTTAGTTGACATAGTGACTCTTCTGAATTTAATAAAGTGAGTAGAATATCATCAGCAAAGAGTTTAATTTTGGAATGAATCTGATTATTAATTTCAATACCTTTAATTTTAGGGTTAAGACGAATAGTGGAAGAAAAAAATTCAATTGCTAATGCAAACAACAGTGGTGACATAGGGCATCCTTGTCTGGTACCCTTAGTAAATTTAATCGCATCTGATGTGAAAGGGCCTAATTTTACATATGCTAGATTACCCTTATAAATGTTTTTTATTAAATTAACGAATCTTGAGGGGAAATTATAAATTTGTAGTATTTTGAAAAGATAATCCCAATTTAGTGAGTCAAATGCCTTTCCAATGTCTAATTTTACTATTAAAGCTTCAGCTTTGTCTCTATTTAAGAGATCTACAATGGTTAAAATTCTGTGTATGTTGTCTTGAGTGTCTATTGTGAATAAACCACGTTTGATCCTCATTAATGACTTGAGTTAGAGATTTTTTAATCCTGTTAACCAGAATAGACATAACAATTTTATAATCATTATTTAGAAGTGAAATAGGCCTGTATGAACTACACAAGTTGGGATTTTTATTTTCTTTTAAAATAGGTGTAATCAATGTGTATCTCCATAAAGGTGGAATAATGCCTTGTAGATAAATTTCATTTAATGCCCTCTGAAGTACTGTTATGACTGATGATGGAAACAATTTATAAATTTCTATAAAGATTCCGTCTATGCCTGGAGCTTTGTTATTTTTGCCTTCCTTAATTTTCTCTTTAATTTCTTTAAATGTTATTTGTTTCTGAATATTTATGTTTAAACTCTCTGGTATTTTATTTAAATTTGTATAATCTAGTCCTATATCTATTTTGTTATGAGGAGAATCATTAATATTATAATGCTTTGTGAAATAGAATTTGAAGGCATCTAATATATCACCTATATCTGATACATTTTTCTTGTTTTCCCCTTCATGAATTATATTTGTAATATTGTTTGTATTGGAATACCTTTCTAATCTCATCACTAGGCTATGCATATATTTTGGTGAAACAGCGTATGAATTTAATTTTAATTTTTCCAATGCCAGATTGGTTTTATGCATTATAATGTCATTGTATTTTTTATTCAATTCTCTAATTTCTTTTTTTTTTCCAACCAGGTTCTCTACATCCTTGAGGTTAATTTCTATAATGCATTTTTGAATATTAACTAATTCAGACTCCCATTCTTTAACTTTATTGTTACACCAGGAAATGATTTTACCGTAAAGATATGCTTTTAGTGAATCCCATAAAATAGCTACATTTACATCACCAGTATTATTTGCATCTAAATAATATTTTATTTCCAAATCTAACCAAGTCTTAAACTCATTTAATTTAGCAAAATATGCAGGAATTCTTTTAGTAAGTGTTAGTTTCTTAAAGTTCATTTGAATTCTAAGAGTAAGTGAATTGTAATCAGATATGGGGCAGGGAATTATGAAACAATGTGATATTTTCATTTTTAGATCTTGGGATACATATAATTTATCAAATCTTGTTTGGGTATTGAAGCTATAATCACTATGAGAAAATTGTAATTAACTTTCATTTTTAAGACTAAAGGAATCTAATAACTGCATGTTATCTAACCATTTCTTAAGAGTTCTTCCTGTAGATGTTAAATTAAATGGCCGTCTACTTGTAGTCTCTTGACTATCTAAGATACAATTAAAATCCCCTCCTACAATTAGACTACCTTTTGAAGTCTTATTAATAGGTTCTATGTGCTTCTTAATTGTTCCTACTCCTATACTTGGAAACCAATAAAGATTCATCAATGTCCAAATTCTATTACTATATCTTATTATTACTATTGATAAAAGGCCATCCTTGTCTTCATAATTATATATTACTTGAGGATTAGTAACACTTTTCCTCCACAATGTTAATACTCCTCTGTTTTTTTTTACTGTATGAAGAGCTAGACAGCTTTAAGAAATTATTTGGATTCCAAATGAAATTATCATTAGCTTTAAAGTGAGTTTCTTGTAGAAATATTTATTGTGCTTTATTTACTTTTAGATATTTAAGTAGGCTAGATCTTTTCCTTGGAATATTTAAACCATTCACATTTAGTGAGAGAAGTTCTATACTCATCCAGTTAATTTATTTATTGAAGAGTTCTGATAGGAAACAATAGCAGGTTATTTTGTTACTTATTTGCTGCATATCCTCCATACATATATTAATAATGTAGTAAACCTTCTTATTTCCTTTTGAGTTGTATAATATGTATATTAGAAGAGGCCAAAAGGTAAGACTAACAAGAGTACAATAGTTAATTTTATACACATGTATAGACAAATATTTAAAATTATCTTTTAACAAACATGGAATGAATATCATTCCTAATCTGAAAGAACTAAAATGTTCAGTCAGATTAACCCTCATTACTAACAATGAATCAAATAACAATGAGAAATTAGATGCTCCATTATATGTTATTCTGGAGATAATAAATAATCAACTCCATCATATACTTCTAGTTTGATCCATGCACATAAGTATGTATTTATTATAAAATTAACTTAATACAAAGTTTAGGCAATAACTGGAACAAATTTACTTTATGCATAGTAAATCAAATATGCATTTCAATCAAAATCAAATATTCATAAAATGTAGGTAAAAATTTCAAGAGATATTTACTACACCAGTTATCTTTCAACTTTCATTAGTTTCTGTAAAGTGACTCATTCATTTAGTAATTATCTTATATAACATACTATGATCAACATTGTAAGACTTAACTACAATAGTATCAACAATCAATCTAGTGAGCCATTGTAAATCCACAAACCACTTTTTCTCTGATGCATTGGTTGAAGAGTTCAAATTGAATTGTTCTAGACATGTAGTATTTCCATACATATATAAATACTGCTCCAAACAGTACTATACATAGAAATTTAATGTAATAGAGCTCAATATCGTACTCGTACATTACTCCAAACTTCAGTAAAGAGCTCCTTTGCTACTCTTGATGTAGAGCATTAAAATAGAGTAGATCATAAGTGATTGTTCGCAGTTATACCTCAATATTAAACACACAATACCATTCTAGGCATTATAAATTTAATTGAACAGCTACCATAAATGCTAAATAAATGATACCAAATCTTAAAAACATACGTAAGATAATCAATCTGTCAGGTTTTTGAAATAACAACTTCACAACCCCAAGCCTTTTTAGCAGTAAATTCCTTTTGAATGAATTTAATGATTAGAATGATTACCTAGATGAATGAGAATGCACAAATTGATCTTTGTTTGTATTCTGTCATTATTATATCAATTGAGAAATAGTGTTACAGATATGGAGTTTCCGATAATATATACCTTCGCAAAAAGCAGGTATCAGATAAGACCTCACACTTTCTTTTCCTTTTCTTATTGTGGAGTCAATTCCCAATTTTAAACTATCTTCTCTCAAAACCACCACAAAATATGCAATATACAGGTGCCTTAAAGTCTTGTTATTATTTATTCATTCAATAAAGAATGCAAGTTCATGAATAATTTGAAAAACCAAAGGTAGTAAAATGAGTCGACTGAAAAATGCATCAACTACCCTCTCTATGTTTTAATGGTTCCATATGTATATATCTTGTCTTTATATTTCATTTACCTCCCTTTTTTCAAATCTTGAGCAATATTTAACAATCACTGTTCCCTTCTTTTTTCATATGTGTCATTATAGACCTGTACACAATCCTTCGTGTTAACAGGTTTCAAGAGTAGAATTAGAATTAATTTGTACAAGTCCCAATTTAATACTGTAAGTGCATGTCAACTAATATATTGCATGTATTGTCACCTGTTTAAAGTTCTTCTAATCCAGGAATTTTAGGCCTCATCAGCATATATTCAGTGAACTTGCAGAATATGTTCTATTAGTGTACTTTTCCCATTATTACAGTTGCAAGACCAGAATTCACTTCCTTGTGTCCCATACTATAATGCTAATATGAAACTTTAAATAACCATCCAACTTGCATCTATTGAATATAAACATTATGCAACTTACATATTCCTGCAGCTCACCCGTAAGTAGTTAACCTGCTATATTCAATAGACAAATACCCCACATTTTGTTCATCTTTAAATAATTGTAAATGTGGCTCAGAATCAGTGTAAACTGATATTAGTACTAATTTCAACCATCATTGTTCTTAGCCTTCTTTATTTGGATGAGCCCTGTCCACAAATATTCCATTATAGGTGTAAACATTATGGATGTACCTAAAATTATTCTTATGACATCAGTGCAGTATAGAAATAAATAAATCAGGGACAACCTTTGCATAGATAAATGAACATGCACAAATTGCTCTTTGTTTGTATTCTGTCACTACTGTATCAAATGAGAAGCAGTGTTACAGGTTTGGAGTTTCTGATAATATATAGCTTTGTAAAGATCAAGTATCAGATAAGACCTTATACTTTCTCTTCCTCTTCTAATTGTGAAGTCAATATCACACTATTCCTCCGTTTAAAAATGGATCTCTCATGCTTGTTGTTTATGAATGCCAAGTTTGTTTGCCATCTGTTGTTGTTGTTTTGAAAAGAAAGCATGAGCCCACATCACGCTATACAATTACTATACATTAGTATTGTTTTTGAGTTAATTGTCCCTAGAGTGTTTGTAGTAGGAACTTGTATGGTCAATGGGGCATACGTAATTCAATTTGCGTACTCTAGGGCCACTTGCAAGTTAATGTGTTCTGCAAACCTGGGTGTCTCACTGCTGTATCCATTTAAGAAATTGTATTTGCTGCCATTTACATGTTACATACTCCCCAAAGTGCCTCCCATGTAGAAAAACAACCATGACCATGACCAAACATCATTTGATGTCTGCACTTGTGTCCCTGCTCCTCCGCTGATACACTGCCCAAAGTCCCCTCTATACTTACTATTGGTGAGAAACACCCAGCCCTGAGTTTGTTAGTCAGGGATAATTAAATTCAAGAATATTTTCTTTCTACCCAGATGCATATCTTAAAGAATGCGTTTTTTACAATAATAATCTGGTGTAATGTCCCCTGCTAACACATTTTACTTTTGTGGTTTCTTAAGATGTAATATTGGCTTTCTGGAGAGGATTTGACCTGTACCAGCAGAAGCTGAAGTGAGTAAGTTTGCTTTGCTGAATTTACAAGGCTTGTATATCTTTTGGGAAGAGGTAAGGTAGTCAAACACATGTCTCAAAACTTTTTAAGCTTATGTATCTTGAGCATTACGACTTATACCCCCCCCCCAACACAATGACTGGCAATAGCTATATTATAATAAGCTCTTCAAACCCACAATGACAGTTTCCTCAAATTAGGAGGATCTTCCTTTGGTCTGATTGTGTGCGATAACCTCTCCTTCTGTAGACAAACTGCATGAGCACAGAAACCATTACATATGATGATGTTACAAAGAATATGGCCGCTGTTCTAATACATAATAAAACTATCCCCACAGTTTCATACCATTATTTAATATACATTATGCTGCAGTCATCTATTAAGTGAAAATAACTTATAGAGATAGATGTTTATTCTATATTTACAGCCTTTCTTGTTAGCAGTGTGTGTTGTCGTAGGCTGTGTAGGTACAGTGGTTTGGGTCATCTTTGAAATTGAATACCTGGTGTCATGTATATTGTTTGAAATTTGTAAAATGAAATCCCTTTTATAGAACATCTGTTGACTAGCCAGCCACACAAACACACACACACAGTAGCTCACATGCACCATTCCCAAGTGTAATCAAAAAATCTACTCAACTGCACAACTAGGCTAGAATGGGAAAACCCACCTATTAGACCGTAAATGGCTGGGGGACAATGAAGAGAGCCCCGCACTGAGCTATCACCACACACCAAAACACAGTTGTCGAATACGGGAGAGCTGACAGGAAACCAAATATGTTCTAACGGATGACAGACTGTTTCTCCACAGCATTCTTAATGTCAACAATAAAGAAAAGAACTGATCTTTACAGACATTACTGGGTGTTTTGGGAATAGGTTTTGCTCATAACTAGAGGATTTTATGTTCTTTGTCTGTGGGGAACAGGAATATCTTTTCAAAAACCTATGCAAGTCATCATTGGCCACAAGACACATACGCTTCATATAAGCATCAGCAACAATGTTCCGTGCCAACTCTGACCCAAGCAAAGACAAAGCAGGCTACTTTTAATATTCCTCCACTTTATACAATGGTGTTCGATAAGGAGACAAAATGAGATTCCAATTAGTGTAACGCTAAGCATTCAAGACATTTTAACTCCTCAAACAAAAAAAAATAAAAAAGGAGGAGAAACATCCAAATAAACATTTAAATGTATCTGAAATACATTCTATGTGATTAAACTAACTAGAAGGGCAAAGAGATATTTATTTAATGTGTAGGGTTTATAGTTAGAAGTTAAATATCAAAAGGACTCTCTACATTCATGACAGTTCGCAAATGCACTGACAGGCTCGCATAAAGGGAACTGAAGATTTCCCTACAAGTCTCGTGCATTTAAAAAGCTTCACTTCTTCATTTTAAAAATAAACATTCAACTGAAATCATGAACTTATTAACTATAATAAGCTCCAGTGAATATGCACAGACTTTGTATAAATTAATCCTAAAACCATATCATTGACTGAAATTAGTCATAAAATATAATTAAACCCCACCCATTAACTAGTGACTAATATTAAGAAAATTAAATTAACTAAAGCATAGCTGTTATTGTACTAAAAAGTACAATGTATATTTAACATTTCCTACTCAGCAAATCATTTCTTCTCCCCTGTAAAATACTGTCATGAACAAAAGTAAACTAATAGAGTCAATTAAATTATTGATGTAATGTCACTTATGAACTAAACTTTGACTCTAAAGTATGCAATAGGTGTATTATAAGTTTGTAACATAGAATTTACTACATGTTTAAAGAAAGAACAAACAATATTAAATTGTTACCTTTAGCATATATTTTTAGTTTTAGTTGATACTTTGAGAGAGGTAGTGGAAGGGATACTTTTTGAGTCAGTTCTTTGCTTCTTTTTTTTTTTACATCAATCCAATTATTTTTTTCCGGAGATCTTTTCAGTGATGTAGTTAAAGCCCAGTCCATTTCCTCCAGGACTGTAACTATATTATTGTTTTTGACAAAGGTTACTGCTTCTTCAATGTCATTAAAAGTTTTTATTTCATTTGAAGTAAAAATCCTTATTTTTGCAGGGTATGCCAGTTGTGCCTTTATTTTATTCTGTTTAAGTAATTTTACAAGTGGCCAGGCATTCTTTCTCATTTCCAAAACTCTAGAGGAAAAGTCATTGTCAAATCTAATTATATTTTGCTTGTATTTCAGTGGGGATCTTCTCCAAGAACATTTAAGGACAAGTTCTTTATCAAGATAAGAGAGAAATTTAACCACTACTGACCTCAGAGTGGATGATGGTGATAAAGGAATATGCTTCCCAATGGCTCTATGAGCTCTTTCTATACCATAAGAGAATCCTTCTTTTAGATCTAGGATTTCGGGTTACCATGAATTAAGAAAGGAAATAATATCATCTCCTTCAGATTTTTTCTGGTAAACCAAAAATTCACACATTAGTCCTCCTTTCTCTATTTTCCATGTCATCCAACTGGTGATAAGCCATTTATTTTGCTGCTGAAGGACATCTCCCTGGTTTTCTTCCTCCTTGAGCCTTCCATCTATGTCAGATAAAGACTCTTCAATGCTTAATATTCTAGTTTCATGCTATTGAAGTAACTCTTTAAAGGATTCAGTTTGTTTATGACAGCTTTCTCTCAAGTTGTCTAAGTTGTTATTGAAGCTGTCCATTTTAATAGATAGTTCTTGTAAAGTAGAAGACATCAACTGAATTTCTTTCTTCAAAGTAAATTCTGCATGTGAGTTCTTTGAACTACTCATCTTCAGAGAGCAGTTCTAAACTCCAGATATTTCTGACAGGAAGTTTTTGAAGAATATAGTCCAAACTTGATATAATGATAGCATAAATGTTAAAGAACAATAGTTAACTGTGTTTTCTGTGAAAAAAATGATTATTTCCTGTTATTTGAAGTATTTTTGAGGAGCTCTAAGAAAGTGCTGCTTTCAGAGTGCCATCCAGGCTCCACCCCCCCCACCACCATATTGAATCTTGATGTAAATTTATCATTATGACTCAATATAGACTGTCTGAAATTGTGAAGTCTTCTGTTTTCAAAATTCTCATCTGATACTAAACTGATTGGACTGGCTTCACTACAGAATCAGTTTGAGCATGTGTGGTTCTACCAATTTGATGGGCAGGAGTTTGACAGTTTTTATTCACTATATTGAATCTCAGTGTAAATTCACACTTAGGATTGATTCAGTATGCATTATATGAGCTCATCTGCTTTGAAAATTCCCGTCTAATACTAAATAGTGCATCCTTCAAATAAAGCAATCCTAAATGAGTCTTAATTTCTCTTTTCAGTAACCTGTTGTTACATTATACTTACTCATACTTACAAACACAGAATGTGATTTGTTTTTTCTTAAGAGCTTCTTACCTTTGTAACAGTCACAGCAGTGTCTGAAAGGAGAAATGACAGCATTAGTATTAACAGTAAACTGCTCAAACCTTGTGTGTACTGAAATTAAATTTAAGAGAAATGTTGCCTTATCATTTGAAGCACAAAAACTGTAATCTTCATTGACTCCATCTTTGTATATTTAGTAGCATTTCCCGAATAAGATCATTTTGCCAATAGAAGTAAAGCAGTTTTTTAATAAATATGGGTTGCATATATCCTAGCTATGGATATATTGAAGCCTTCTGCTAAATCTGAATTCTGCTTGCAGTCATAACTTTACATTAATAAGAATTGAATTATTTATTTGCATTTGTTTATCCAGAAAGTCAGCTGGATATTGTTGAACCCCTTTTCAGTGGAGGCCAGCTGAGAAAAGTTATATTAACATTACATTTCTTTAAAAACACACAACAAGGGCATTTAGGTATTAGATCAGGTAGCTACATGCAAGCCTTACACAACAGGCATTAAAATTTATGTAGTAAATGTGGTAATTATGTACAAGTCTTATATGGCAAACATATAGATATTTTGGGGTATTTATGTACAAGTATTAAACTATTAGACATTGTTTGTGTTTCGGCTTTTCCCAGTTAGGGGTCGCCACAGCGGAACTCCTGTCCGCTAATGATTGGCAGTTGGCTTTTATGGTGTCGAGTTGCTAGTCCGACGCCCAACCTTCAACGAAGGCATGCCCATTCAACGCATGTCTTTCAAACGCCCACTCGACTGCGGGGAGGACATGCAGACTCCACACAGAAGGCACTTCCAACCCAAGCCGAGAATCGAACGGGAGAACCTCTTGCTGTGAGGCAACAACGCTACCGCTGCACAACGGCCTTATATACTTAGATATGCATTCAAATTACTCACACTTCAAGGCAGACTCTGCTGGTAGTTTGAAGTATTGCAAGTAGAGTGGACACAGTATATTTCAGAACTCGGTATAATTTGTTGTACCAAATAACATAATGGTACCTTGGAAATAATGTCAATAGAATGTTACTAATTAGTAATTAGTACAGTAGTATTATACCATGAATCAAACATCAGATCAGAGACAGGGTTGGTATAATGGTTAAGGTCTTTACCTCACAGTTACAACTTACTGGGTTAGATTGCAGTAGTCTGTATACTGATAACCTAGTTTAACCTATTAATAAGAATGTTATAGTCCTGCATTCTTGACTATGACTATACTGCCTTTCATTCTAGTTTGGAGGGCTGGCAGAATTGTTAAGGTATTTACCTCACAGACACGACTTACAGGGTTTGATTTTCATGAAAGGGAAATTGGCTAGGTTTAAAATGGTCCACAAATGCAGCCAGCCTGGAGCTTACCTACGAACATATTTTTAATTGTGCACTGTGACTAATGAATATAGAGTTATCTGTTACTTATAAGTGGAGATATTTAGAGAGAAACATTTTACTCGGTCAAAGGCACAATGTGGATTAAGCAATAATTCAGACATAAATCAGTCATTACTATAAAATAACTCTAGATAAGCTGGGTAAATATGTAAAAATTGTCTTTGCCCTTAACTGATATTACAAGCCTTGCATTTGTCTTGCTATCTGACTTGTAACCTGTTTCATCACCTTCAGTTAACATCTAACAATCCTGTTCCTTGTGGTTAACAAACTCCTTTCTTGATAGAAACAGTTGTAATTAGATATTTCCATATACTAATACAAATGAAGTTAACAACAAATATATCCTAACAAATCTAGACCTATGCTGGTCAAACATTTATTCTACCATCCCTGCTATATGCTACTCCCATACTTACTAACCTCCAAAATAATCTCTTAACCAAACTAGAAACTACCTATAACAAGACAGCAAGATTTGCAGTCAGTAATCACTACAAATCCCATCATTGTATATCTCTGAAAAGCTTAAGATGGCCTGAGCTCCCCCACATGCTTCAAATATCACAACTACAAATTGTACACAGCATCCTATTGTACAAATTGTACACAGCATCCTAAATAGCCTCAACTCCTACCCTGCCTTTACATCCATAATTACACCCTACACACCCAAGCATGACCTCAGAAGTACACAACAAAACCTTCTGCAGGTGAACAAGCCAAACAAAAATATTGGAAAAATCTATTACAGTCATTCAATTGCATACTCATTGAACAAACTTTCATTGTCCCAAAAGTGATGAATTCAAAAAGCATCTAAAAATTCATTTCCAACATGCATGGATATGTACTTGTCAGGAAATTACCTAATGATTTTTTTTCTTCTGAATTAATATATCTGCCTGGTATCTACCTAAACTGTCTACATATATTACTCTCTCTGCTTAGTACCTCTGTTGTTCAATGCATCTTTGTTGTACTATGCCATGATGTTACTCTGAATTTGTTTTTTTATTGTACACATTGCTACATTCCTTGTAAATAACTTAATGTTAACCAAATTTATCAAACATATTGTTACTGCATTCTCAAAATACTGTACTGTTGCCTTGTATATATTTGTATTCTATATTTCTCACTGTTTTTGTACTGTTAAGTATCTTACAACTTGAATAGTTAGGTTTTTCTTATTTTTTTAATTACTTTTGTGGAGCTTTTCTCCTGGGTCTCCGCTGAAAAGAGCTCTCCGGGCCCAGTCAAACTAACCCAGTTAACAAATGTAAAAATAAATAAATAAAACAGAATGTTTAATTGCCCCTAGGAATAATTCTCAGATATGTATATAATCCATCAATGAATGCAGTTTCACTTTTATCACAACTGTCTTGCTTGTGTGTTGTGCATTTTAAGGAATACTTTTCATTAGCCACTATTAGAGATTTTTTTTCTGAAATTAGATAATATTTTGCATTGAAAATGTTAGTGAATGGCATAGTTGATATTCCAAACAATTTAATATCATATAAGTCCCATCTAACTACAGCCACATAGTCCATATGTAAATATCTACCTTCGATTCATTAAGGTATAGTTCTGTGAGGATAGCGGTTTACAATGACAGGGTAATTGATCATAAAACAGATTTTGGCATCACCATTTCAATGGTTTTTAACACCGAATTTAGATAGTTTGAGATTTGTGACCCTAAATCAGAAGAGCCAATTCTATTAGACATTTCATTACTGTTACTTTTTAAACTGCACTAAACTTCAGATGGATGTTGTTAATAACAAAATTTATTTATTTGTACATATTGTGGTCGATATCTGTGAGAACAGATATAGACTTATTTACTGCCCACAAAATAATGATTAAGAAATTCAGGAATATTCTGCATATTTCGTCATCTGGACAGTAATAATTTGACATAGACATTGTTCTCAAACTAATATGGTAGCTTGTTGATGGGCAACTCATAATCTGGATTAGAGACCTACACATTAAATTCAGGATTTGGTCTTTAAGATGTCTGTTATCATTTCTACTCATAGCAGAGTTTGTTACTTGCATTTAACATTAACCATGAATATTTTTGACTGAGTTGTGATTGTGTGATACATTCTTTAAGTCAGCCAGAACACTGTATTGACTGGTTCATGTTTACCTCTCTTTTTATAGTGTCGCTCCCTACTGAGCTCTGAATTAGTCTACTATTCCACCATTTAAGAAGATTGGAGCCTGAGAATCCATTGCTAATGATGGGCATTTTTTTCTTCAATAATAAAACAGGTGATTCAAATGCCTGTGTTGCTTTGTATAACAACATTGTAACAGAGGCACCAGACAACTAGCTGAGAGTGTGTGTGATTCTTCTATTGTCACACAGAGGTCATTCTTGTTTTGATAGCTCAGTTGTTGCAAAATGCATGTAATGGAGTTAGGCATGAGAAGAGGTGATATAAATTAGTCACAGATGAAGAAATACTTCTATACTAGACACTTTTTCGAACTAGCTCTGGTACAAAATGCTCCATGTCATACCTTTTCTGAAAGGCACTTTGAAAAAGCCAGTAATAAACTTTTGTCCTTGATTTCCTGCCCCAAGATATAATCACAAAAATTTGCATTGCAACCAAGTTTACTCGTGAGAACAAAATGACAACAGTCAGCAGCAAATCAGATACTGAAATCAGTGTGCATTCATAACTAGCAGGTACGTTATGTAACTGCTCACCTGCCTGAAGACAAAAACAGCTGTGTGAATTACAAACTACTCTCTCTTCATACTATAACTCTTCAGAGCAGCATCTAATACCGCTCACTCCTAAAACTTAGAAAAGAAAAAAGAGGGGGACTGCTTTCCCCTCACAAGTCCTTTGCCCAAATTCTATTTTAAATTAAACTGAGATAGATGGCTGGATTTCTCAGTTGCCTACACCAAGTGACTGGAGAAATCTAAACTCATATAAATTCTGTCTCATTATATGCCCCCTTACTAAAATTACACCCCATCCAGAATACCCAGGCACACTGTCTAACACTCACTTCTTGTTACCAAACTTTCAACAATACCTTTCAACTGTTCAAATTTTCCTAGCATGGCAAGATTTTTGCCTAACATTTTTGTTCTGTTTCTCATAAAATTTGTGATTTTCTGGTAAATCATTGAGGATTGAAGTCACTAAATAATGACACACATTTGAGTTTGCAACTTCATAGCCTTCTGAAAATGCATGTTAACATAAATACTGTTATTCTAGCAATTTTATATATTTACAAGAGCAATATTGCCCCTATTTTTGGGACTTTGCCCCCCATTATTTGAGGTTTTGTCCATATTTTTTGCATTAAGAATTTCCTCCTCTCATCCTTTCTATACGAGCCTATGACTCGCTCCCCTGACAAATCACTTACCCCCTTCCCAAATCCTAAATCCACAAACTCCAACTACCTTTAAACTGAGTGAATCATAAGGTTTATCAACTTTTGCCACTCACACAGAGTTGTAGTCTTCCGTCCCTGATTATGTAGCGACCTTTACAAAAATGACAATACATGTTCTATTGCTTCTGGATTTAAGCTTAGTTTGCATTTGCTATAATTACATTTTTTCAGGTGGAAAGTGGGATCATTCACTGGGTAAATGACTTGCTCAGAAGTATTCAGTAGTCAAATGGAAACAAAATTAATAAAACCCAGGACTAGAGGATGAAGCACCTTTGTAGCTCATAGTTTCAGTCCTCTTGGATAAAGTCTGGAATAACCTTTTCATCCTTAAGTGAAATGTGTGGTATCTTTTCAGTATGTTTCTTCTGGGATAGTTTAAGCATACTATGGCAACTTTTTGACTATTCTTATTTGAGTAAAAGCTGTCTGAACGATGGCCATTGTGCCTGACAATATAGACTCTGAAATTGTGCCTGACAATTGAATTGAAACTCCTGAAAAGAAGGTAGAATATCAAATGCCCCCAGTCTTAATTCTCCTACATCTTCCTTCTGTGTGGGTGGTTTGTGGCAGAAATGAAATTATCCTGTCTTACAGTATATATAGCGGATATAAAAAGTTTACACACCCCTGGTAAAATGCCAGGTTTTTGTGATATAAAAAAATGAGACCACAATAAATCATTTCAAAACATTTCCCACCTTTAATGTGACCTATAACCTGTACAATTCAATTGAAAAACAAACAAATCTGTTAGGGAAAAAAATATAAAAAATAAAAAAATGTACAATATGCTGGTTGCATAAGTGTGCACATCCTTAAACTAATACTTTGATGTGTGTGCACACCCTTAAACTAATACTTTGTTGAAGAACCTTTTGATTTAATTACAGCATTCAGTCTTCTTGGGTAGGAGTCTATCAGCATGGCACATCTTCACTTGGCAATATTTGTCCACTCTTCTTTGCAAAAGCGCTCCAAATCTGTCAGATTGTGAGGGCATCTCTTGTGCACAGCCCTCTTCAGGTGACCTCACAGATTTTCTATTGATTTTAGGTCTGGGCTCTGGCTGGGCCATTCCAAAACTTTAAGTTTCTTCTGGTGAGGCCATTCTTTTGTTGATTTGGATGCATGCTTGGGGTCATTGTCATGCTGAATGTGAAATTCGTCTTTATCTTCAGCTTTCGAGCAGATGCCTGAAGGTTTTGGGCCAAAAGTGACTGGTATTTGACTAAAGCCCCAGTTCCAGCTGAAGAAAAGCAACCCCAAAGCATGATACTGCCACCACAATGCTTCACCATGGGAATGGTGTTCTTTTGGTGATGCAAAGTGTTGTTTTTGCACCAAAAGTACCTTTTGGAATTGTGACCAAAACATTCACCCTTAACCATAACATATTTTCCCACATGCTTTTGGGAGACTTGATGTATAGTTTTGCAAATTGTAACCAGGCCTGGATGTTTTTTCTGTGTAAGAAAAGCCTTCTATCTTGCAACCCTATGCCATAGTCCAGACATATGGAGAATAATGAAGATTGTTGTCACATATAGTAGTATAGGGTGGCCACGGTGGTGCAGCGGTTAGCATTGCCACCTCACAGCAAGAGGTTCTCTGGTTCAATTCTCGGCTAGGGTGCCTTCTGTGTGGAGTCTGCATGTCCTCCCTATGGTCACCTGGGTTTCCTTCGGGTGCTCCGGTTTCCTCCCACATCCCAAAGACATGCTGTAGGTGGATTGGACACTCTAAATTGGCCCTAGGTGTGAGTGTTTGTGCCTTTTGTGGAAGGTTGGGCACCAGGCTGAACTCAACACTGTAAAACTTCACTGCTAATCATGAGCGGACAGGTGTTCCACTGTGGCGACCCCTAACTGGGAAAAAGCCAAAAGAAGAAGAAGTTGTCACATGTACACAACCAGTACTTGCCAGAAATTCCTGCAGCTCCTTCAGTGTTGCTATAGGTCTCTTGGCAGCCTCCCCGACCAGTTTTTAGCTTGTCATTTCATCAATTTTGGACGGACATCCAGTTCTTTGCAACATCACTGTTGCCCCATATTTTCTCCACTTTTTGATGACTGTCTTCACTGTGTTCCATGGTATATCCACTGCTGTGGAATTTTTTTGTACCCTCCTCCTGACTGATACCTTTCAACAATGAGATCCCTTTGATGCATTGTAAGGTCTCTGCGAACCATGGCTTTTGCTGTAGGAGGCAACTGAGTAAATGTCAGGAAAATCCTACTAGGACAGCTGAACTTTATTTGGGATTAATTCTCTTTAATTGATGGCAGGTGTGTACCCAAGCAGAATGAATGGGGTCTATATTGCAAGCTCGAAACCTCTAATAACCGAATACAAAAACGCTGACACATATTCCGTGAACCGCGAATACACTGAATGCCCTAAAGTGCGAAATTCAAAAGCTCGAACCGTCATACTTGTCCCACCCTACCGCCTGCTACATACTACCTACCCAAACAAATTAAACAAACACATACATACACCAACCAAAACCCTACTTCTAACCCTAAACTAAACTCTACTTACAACCCTACACTACATCTTGCATGTACCACCATCTATGCACTTACCTTAACCCGCACCCTAACCCTAAGGTCCGTAACTATCGCACATTTACCTTAACAAGCTATACCCAAACAAAATAAATAATCCACACACATACATGTAACAAAACCCTACATCTAACCCTACACTAAATCTCACATACATTACCATCTATGCACTTACTTTAACCCGCACCCTAACCCTAAGGTCTGTAACTATCACACACTTACCTTACGGAGCTATACCACGGAAGGGCCAACCATGACGATTCAACGTTTTGGATTTCGCACATCAGGATGATCGATGTTTACGTGGTTCGATGGAGACGTGTTGGCGTTTATATATTCGGGTAAGTGTGTCTTCAAGGATGTAATAGGGAACCGACTGAATGCTGTAATTAAATCTAAAGGTGCTTCAACACAGTATTAGTTTAAGAGAGTGCACACACAACAAAGTATTAGTTTAAGGGTGTGGACACTTGTGCAACCAGCTTATTGTACATTTTTTATTTTTTTATATTTTTCCCCTAACAGATTTGTTTGTTTTTCAATTGAATTGTACAGGTTATAGGTCACATTAAAGGTGGGAAAAGTTTTGAAATTATTTATTGTGGTCTCATTTTTTATATCACAAAAACCTGGCATTTTAACAGGGGTGTGTAAATTTTTATATCCACTGTGTGTGTGTGTGTGTGTGTGTGTGTGTGTGTGTGTGTGTGTGTGTGTGTGTGTGTGTGTGTGTGTGTGTGTGTTTGTGTGTATTTATTTATAGATATAATTGCTTTCCGTGTGAACAGCAGAGTCTGGGAATTTACCCTAATGCTTCTGCTGTGTTGTGCCGGAGATGATATACATAATTAGCAAGAGGGGTGAAGGTTGCAAGAGGGGGGATGCTTCCCTGCAAAAAGTACTGTTTTTAACCTTTTTCATGATTCAGTCTTTTTATATTTGATCTATAAGCATCACTCAACTGGCAGTTCACTCTTTGATGAGACAAATGTGTGTGTGTGTGTGTATATATATATATATGTAGATAAATATAAATTATATTATGTTTTGTTATATGGTTGTAATTCAACAGGTAAAATCAGAAGGGACTGCACAAAAGAGTGAATGTTCATTTGAGAGAATCACATTTGGCTGAATTTAGTTTAGTTTCGCTTTGCCTCCCTGTACAATCTTACTCATGTGTGCAAACCCTAACCCTGCTGCTGCCCCAACCCTACATATTACATTTTTAACGATGCTTTTCCTAACAGTATCACTTCCTGATGACACTTGATCTTGGTTTTGTAGCTGTTGTTTGTGAGAGAGAAAAGTATTCTCTTTTTTGTGATTCATTCTTATCAATCATTCAGTGTTTGATTTCTCTTTTTTGCTCCATTGTTTGTGATTCTCTCTCTTTTGAGTTTACTACATTTCATTATGTAATTTTATATATGTTTGAATGTATGTATACATTTTTTTTCATCCCTAGAAGCTGAAAATTAGCGGACAAGAGCTGTGCCTCTCTTCATTCATTGTATCTGAATATCCCTCCTGGCTTCTGAATAATTTCCCTACATATCTGTACTTTTTTAGTTCTGGATGTACACAAATTGTACCTTTTGTGGACTGCACAATTCCACTCATTCTAACCAACCATCTTTGTAATGGTTTAGTTGTAAGGAAGAATGACTTATCAAAAATTCTTTCAAAAAAACAAGACCTGTCAACTCAGTAAACCATATTTTAGGGCACCATCTGTGACTGTAAAATGGAAAGAGGTAGTCATGAATGCTTTAAGTACAACATCATTATAAAGCTAAAATATATAATAAAGCTGCATATAGCACAAGAATAATCAGGCCTAATATGCATGCAATGCAGCTAATCTTTGTCTTTAACATTTTGACTGCTCACAAGTCTGGGTACACACCTAATCAGTGCAAGCTACTTTTATTTATCATTTAGAAATAATATTTATGTTACATCCAAAAGGGAGACACCAGACATATTACAGTCAAGAAAATCATAATTATAATGAGAGGCCTTCACAAATATCCTTGAATTATAATTGGTACTATTGCAGAGTGTCTCAAATATTGCTTAAAACTATTCCCTTCTGTGGCTATTGTCTTTCATTTAATTTCTGCAGTAAATGAGATTTTAGCTACCATTCAGTTGACATACATCAGAAGCAAACAGTGTGATCAATGTATTGATGCTTGCCAGGTTAATTAATAAGAGTATTGTGCATAGTTAAATTTAATCTTGATAAAAAGACTTGAACTGTAATATCCCGTTGTAAAGATAAGCTTGACTAGTCAAATTAACTGCTGTTACTGAAAACGCACTGTCCATATTAATATGTCTAATGAGTATACAAGATAATACCATAATAAAATAATTTAGTGCAAATAATTCACTTAAATGCGCATTAGTTTATTAAGAAATACTGATTATTGACCATCTAGATGGCAACTACCTTTCTTTTATTGTTTATTAGATATTTCTTACTTGTTTATGTTATTATTTTCCTTAGAAATGGTTAAAACATGTATCTTTCATTGCATGTTTGTAGAATCACCAAAATGTATTGTATTATGCCATGAAACTGTAGATTATCACAAGGTTACAGCTTACAATTTAAGCAAAGAATTTTCCCCTTTGATGATCATTATGCACCCATGTATAATAGGGTTCTTTTCATTGTTTACCTAAACATTCACCTGTACATGTAATAGTAATTTAAGGCAGTAGTGGACATCTGGTCTGCTGTGCTGTATTAACAAGCAATAGTTTTCATAAACATTCATATGTAAAATTATCATTTGCACAGAACCATGTTGTCTGTCATGAACAGCAATATAATTCCATGTTATCTTTATTTATCCTTTGGAAATATTCACAGTAAAAAAAATGTAAAAATTTACAGGAAAAGCTGTTTATATCTTGGCATGCTAACACACACAATTATTTTAACTTGTTTGACATTACCCTCTTCTGACACGTAAAATGAATGTAGGTTCTTGACTAAGAATTTAGCTCTTTAAATGTTTAATGTAACTTAACGTCAGCTTCACAAAGGAGGCAAAAACACCACTATTTCTAACTTCCACCCCATTGCCCTACTCTCTCTCTAATATCTAAAATTCTAGAAAAATGTGTCCACCACCAACTTTTGCCCTACTTAACTCAGAATCACCTACTAACACCCACCCAACATGGCTTCCGTCCTGGCCACAGCACCATAACTGCCTTACTATCCTTCCTAGAAACTGTCAATCAAGCCCGAGATCCTGGACTTATTGTATCCACAGTACTGCTAGATCTATTTAAAGCCTTCGACACCATCTGCCATATGCACCTTCTCTCTCATCTCGCCAACCTTAATCTCTCCCCTAATACTCTATCCTGGTTCTCCAGTTACCTATCTGACAGATCTCAAGCTGTCAGATGGAAGAACTCCACCTCTTCCTTCTTGCCTACATGTACTGGCATTCCTCAGGGGTCCATCCTCGGACTCATGCTTTTCAACATCTTTATAAAATAACCTTTGCACTGTCATCCCTGACACTACAGTCATCCAATACGCTGATGACTCTACCTCAGTCTGTGCCGCTCCCAACATTCCTGAACTACTGACCAAAACTCAAATAGCTTTTTCCACTACAGAGAACTGGATGCGCCAAAACCACCTCTCCCTCAACTCCATTAAATCTAAAATACTAATTTTCCTCCCCACCAGGGTCTCCTCCTTTGACAAAAATGCTATCAATGTCCTAAGCCAAACTAACACTGCTATAGAAGTAGTACCCTCTGCAAAATTCCTTGGCATTACCACAGATGAACACCTCAAATTCGATCTCCACACACAACAAAACAAAGAAAATCCACCAAAAGCTAGGTATGCTATATAGGAATAATCAATTTTTTCCAACTCCACTAGGCATACCCTGGCAATTACCTATCTCCTACCCTCTCTTCTATATGGAGCCCCTCTTCTAACCAATCTGTCTGCATCCAACACCTCTAAACTTGAAGCTTGCTATAATAAAATCACTAAATTTGCCAATAAATCCAAAACCTCAACTCACCACTGCCTTAGCCTACAATCTCTGAACTGGTTAGAACTCCCTAACCATCTAGACTATCTCCAACTAACCACCGCTCACAAATTAATATTCTTCCCAGATAAATGCGCAGCCTTAACGAACATCCTTCCCCCATACATCCCAAACAGACCTCTGAGATCTGAACACCAAAACCTAATCTCCATTCACACACCCAAACATCCCTCTGGCCAGTTTCTACTCTCCTTCTCTCTAGGAAAAAAATGGAACTCTCTCCCTCCCTCACTTAGGACTATACCTAACGCTGAATCCTTTAAGACCCAACTTTTCCTACACCTGTCTTCCAAATGGAAATGCTCCTGCTTTCACCCTACATAAATTCTAGGCATTCTCCCCACTAAGCTCTCCATGCTCCTGCTCCACTATACTCTCAAGCTTATTTCTATTCCTCCAAAAATCAGAACTAGCAGACTTTAATTAACTCCAAGTATGTAAACATTGTAAACATCTGAAGTCCATTGGGGGGGAAAAAATATATATATATATATATATATATATATATATATATATATATATATTCTGTTTTACACTGTCTTATGATGTATATTACGTTTTTGCAGTTTCCTGAATGTATGAATCTTACTCTTGTATTTCACCACTAACATTATGTAACCTTTATTGTATTTTGTAACCTTTATTGTATTGTATTACTTATGGAGCTTTTCTCCCCGGGCCTCCACTGAAAATGGGTACTTCTTGGCCCAGTGGACTTCCCCGGTAATCAAACTGAAAATAAAATAAAATAAAATATATCTCAATGGTACAGAATTTCACAGAATGCTCAGTTTTTTGCCTCATATTTTTAGTATGTTCCTCGTAAAAGGTGTGGTTTTCTGACAGATCACTAAGGATTGTACTCATTAAATAATGGCATGCATTGGAATTTCAGATTTCATATCTTTCAGAAAATGCATTGTAATACAAATCCTGTTATTTTAGCAACTACCTAAGTTTACAAGTGCAATATTTAAAATCTGTCTCTACTTGTGGGACTTTGTACCCCCATTATTTTATGCTTTTTCCAGATTTCTTGCTCTAAGAGGTTGGGAGGTATCCTTAATGTAATCTGCTGTCAGAATGTTTCCCCCTTTAAGCACTATATCATTGAATTACTGTTTGATTACTATTAATTCCCTCAGAGGGGATAAGTGTTAAGATTGTTTTTGATGATACTACAACTCGTCTAAGCATTTATCCTATTCTTTGTACGTTACTCTGTATCCATATGTGTTTTTTTTTTAGTACTGCCCTATCACATGTGTGGACATACTCTTTCCAGATTTTTTTTCTGATAATAAAAACAGCCAGTGACATTTACAGCAATTATTTTCTTATAAGGCTCTGTACAAGCAGCAGTATGTTCAGTTTTGGGGTCACTACCTACATATAGAGAAGGGAGAAGCTTTCCAGTACTGCTGTAGTTTACTTAGCATTCGTTATTGGCTCAATTTTGCATACTGGGACTGTCACCAAATAATCTGTAAAGATTAGTTATCGTTATTATACTGGTTGTGATTATCATTGTTCTACGTTTGAGCACCCGTGTGGTATTATCTTCCTCTTTGACATCAGTATGATCTATTACCTTTAGTTGAGTTTAACTGTGTAACATAATCTATCATTATGCGCAGATAATATAGTCATCATCACAGACATGATTCCTTATCAAGGGACCTAATATTCATGAATAAGTAATTCTGCTTTCTGAATGGACTACTGTTGGGCATAATTTTATTCATGAACAGGGAAGTTATAGGTCTCTCTCTCTGCAAGCTGCCTCTTTTTACGATTTAGTTTTTTTTTGGCAGTCCTAACATAAGTCACACAAAAAAACTGACAAAATCCTTATTTAAATGGCTGTTTTATTAAGTGAAATATTCGACATAAAAATATAAGCTTTTATGCATCTTCTCATAGTCATATATAAACAAATCCAAGGAAAAATTATACATATACATACACACACGCATGCACACCTTCCCCCAATTCATTCTCATAGCAATCAAGTATGAACTCCCTGCCCTGAGATATAGAGGGATGAAGCCCTGACTACAGCCTAGATGACCCATGCTTGATTAGTAGTATGGATGTCTGCAGGATCAGACAGGTGAGGATGAGTTTGGGCAGTTGCTGAAAGCTTGTTTATGCTCAGGGTAAAAGTCACGTGGGATAAACTGATCCTTCCAATAGAACAAGGTGTTTTGGGATTATCTGATATGAAGGGGTATTTTAGAGCTACACAGTTAAGGCTCCTATACATAGTGCAAGCAGAAAGCTATAATTAAAAGTGGAAAGGAATGATGATGAAACAGGGTAGAATCTCAAGAAACAAGGAGACACTTGGATTTTGGATGCAGATCCTTAAGGAGAATAACAATAACCATACAGAATATTATCTTCATAAAGTAGCAGAAAGTATTTTAAGAACTAAGCTAACAGAGAGATGGCAAAAGATTAAAGGGATGACTGCAATTAGGGGTACAGAGAATAGAAAAGAGAGGATGGGAATTTACTGGAGAAAACTGTCAAGGGAACCAAAGTATTGGGAGCAAATATTTAGAGAAGGAAAGGTAAGAGAATGGGAAGAAGCCAAAATTCATTTGAACTGCAGTCTAAAGATTGCCTTCATGTCAATGATTTTTATCAGAGTATAGGCAAAGATAAAGAAATATGGGGATCCTAAGCAAAAGACCAGCACTGGTAGATTTTTTAGCAAAATCTAGAATGGAAGGTGCTTTTAAAAAAGGGATAATTACTAGGGCATATAAAATACTGCATGGTGCTCAATTTCTGAGAGACTTGGTTAGCTACAATCACCTGCATTAGAAGCTGGAGTAAAAAGTACAAACTTGCAGTACTGTATTTTAGTCTTCTGTTTAGTGTAAACTTATAGTTTTAAAAGTTCTGTATTTTATTTTTTTGTTACCTAATTGTTTCACTGAATAGTGTGCTGTGTGTCTCTCTGCAGTTAGTTCCCCACTCACCCTTTCTATTCTTGTCTTGGTGTTAGTGTTGATGGCTCTGGAATTGCCCGTCCCTTCTGTAAGTCTGTATTTGAACACTCCTCCTAGGTCCATCTCATTTGCTCACTTAACTGAGTACAGTGAGATCATATTCTGAGTCTAGTGTTCACTCTACTTAATACAGAGAGAAGATTTGAGAAGGCCAACCCACTTAGGTTTTTCCTTCCTCTCTCCTTGCACTTTGCTAACACAAAAAAATAAAAATTGCACTTTATTCATCTGCTTTTACTGTATTTGTGCTTTCTTCTACTTTATTTTGCTTTTGCCTCTTCTTAAAAGTACTCAATTTTATTTATTATGCTGCATTTATTACTGCTTGGTAGTAGCCTGATTAAATTGTAACTGTTATTCTAAGTGGTGGTGCTGCGGTAGCGTTGTCACCTCACAGTAAGATGCTGTCCAGTTCAATTCTCAGCTAGAGCGTCTTCTGCGTGGAGACATGCGTGACTGGGCATACCTTCGTTGAAGGTTGTGCATCAGGCCTGGCAAGCCGGTACGTAAAAATCAACTGCCAATCATTAGCGAACCGGAGTTCCGCTGTGGCGACCCCTAACTGGGAAAAGCCGAAAGACACAAATAAACATTCTATGTTTTTTGGTTTAAGCACTTGGGCTTCATACCGGTTGTTTTACATTAAGAAGGTTTGTGGTCTGCAGTGCTGTGGCAGGACAGGTAGCGTACATCCTTCTAAGTGGGAATTCTGATTGAAGGCTCAGTGTCTGCTATTCTGAAAGTGTATTAGGTCTGGTTTAAGCACTTGGGCTTCAGGCCAGTTATTCTACATTAAGAAGGTTTGTGATCTGCACTCTTGTGGGAGGAGAGGCTGGATTCTTTCTGAAATTGGTGTGCCTTGTTTCTGTAGCATAGACCAGATTCAGACCTGCTGAATCTAGCTTTGTTTGAATAACTTGAGCACTGATCCAGGCCATCTTTTTTTGGAGAAGGTTCCCCTGCACCCTAGTGGCAGGAGTGTGCAATTAGAACTTGTCTGATTGAAGACTGCTGGAACAGGGCTCAGTTTTGAGCTTTTTTCTGGTTAATTGGGTAACTTGTTTAAATCAGTTTGTTCATTTTCTATTGTTTTATATATATAAAAAAATTGCACTTTATTCATCTGCTTTTACTGCATTTGTGTTTCTTCCTACATTATTACTACGGGCATAGAGTACAACTCTGATCTGAGATATATAACAACAAGTATCATTTTTTGTGTATTTAAAGTGTTTTTTTATTGTATCTGCTTTATTTTCTGAAAAAAAAAATACTTGTTTCCCACCTTTCTAAGCTAGTATAGTCCAGTTTTCAGGTTAGTGCTGAATTCAGGGATGTGTTACAAATCTCTGTCTTTGCCCATACCTTACTTGGATAGAAGGAAGTTTCTCTGTTCACCTGTGAGAGATGGGAGCTTTGAGCAGCCTCTCTGTCGCTGGAGGAGTGGTTTACGCCCAGAAATTAGTAGTCTATTGGCCATTTGGGGCTAATTAATATCTCTGTCATTTCCCTGCTATAAAAAATGCATTTGCCTGGTTTTGAGTACCAGGCAGTTTTGGTTAGCTAGGGTATAACTACTCCCGGTTCTATAAAGTCTCCTCTTCAATTGTTCCCTTGGAACTAGACAAACTTTCAACTTAAGCACTCAAGCCATTCATTTCTCAGCCCAGCACTTGCTCAAAACTCATAGCAAGCACTTATAAACCCTAGCACTAGACCCCCACCTATACTGTACAGAAGGGCAAGGTTCTCTATTCGACCTTACCAGCCAATTAGTAAAACAGTTCACTGTACCTATCCACGCATGTCCAAAGGGCAGTTTCAGGTGTACTCTCCAGTCCAACTGGTAAATCTGGGCATTTTGAGGCAATGTTACAACTGCCTCCTGTACACAGACAACTGTCTCCTCCTACCACCAAACTCTAATACATACAAGAGAAGCAATTATACAGCCAAACTGGAGGCTAAGCTGTCTCAACCCAAGACTGGATCAGACAGTCAAGAGGAGAAGGGAAATACTTGCATCACACCACCAGTCTCACAGACCCATTAAACCAGCACCGGCAAAAAACACACATAAATACACGAACACACTCGGAGGCTCTAAATACAAATCTGCAAAAGCAGCAGAGACCTCCAAAGCAGACATCCAAGCAACCTCCACCCCCCCAACACAAACTATGAAACACATACTTCACAAAACCAGTGTGCTACGCAATTACAGTCCTTAAGGCAAAATATCATACCCAACACACTAGTAATAGGTGACTCTATAGTCAGGCACACTGATGTCCCACTCACTAGGCTGAATAAGGAGAAAGTTACTGTTAGCTGCCTATCGGGTGCCAGGATCTGCCACATAACACAAGCACTCAGGTCACTCCAGAACAAGTACAAATACGACTCTGTCATTATCCATGTTGGTGTGAATGACCTGAGCCGTACCTCCCTGGACTACATGAAAAGAGACATGGAAGAGCTCTCTGATAACATAGCTCCGGCCGGTATGACCCTGACCCTGAGTAGCATCCTGCCCTCACCAAGAATGATACCACGGTATAAAGAAAAAAATTATCAATTTCAACAGTTGGCTAAGTTTCTGGTCAAAGGGGATCCAGTGTCTGTTCACCTGGGATGACATGCTCGACAAGCCACACTGCTTCGCTAGAGATGGCTTGCACCTGTCACCCTTAGGCTTTCGAATACTGGCCAAGTCTCTTGCCACCCCATAGTGCTTTTTTTAGGCAAGGCTCAAAAGACAAACCCACCACCGTAAGTAGCAGAAGTAACTAAAAACTGAGGGTAATGCTACTCAATGCCAGAAGTCTAAACCCCAAAATGCACGCACTCGAGGCACTCCTCAGTATGGAAAAAATAGATATATGTGAAGTAACAGAAACTTGGTTTAAGGCTCCAGACAGTACCCCAGGATTACCAGGCTACAAATCATACCATACATTTCGGCCACAGAACCCGGACCGAAATACAAAAGGAGGGGCATATCCATATTAATCAAGGACATCCACACCTCCAAGTTAGTGGCACAGCACGATGCTTCAGAGATCGTCCACGTGCAACTAACAGGCAAAACTGCAATTGAAATTGTAGCTTGCTACAGATCACCCACCATGTCCTAGGACCCCCATTCTGCGTTTCTGGAAACACTGGGATAGGTCCTACCAAACACCCTAATATTGGGTGATTTCAATTACCCAAACATTAACTGGGAGAACTACTCAAGTACCTTGCCCAACATTTCCTAGAATTTATAAACTCAAACACCCTGGATCAACTGATCAACACTCCCACCAGAGGTGACAACATATTGGACCTGGTCATCACCAACATGGGTGACCGGTGTTACACACTGGAGGTCAACCCCTCGCTGGTTAGATCTGACCATAAACAAATCACTTTGGATATCCACATTCTGCCCCCACCCCCAGACAAGGAAACCACTGTGAAAAACTTTTCAAAAGCAAATTTCACATTACTTAAGACCGAGGTGGAAAATTTCAAAGCCCCCATGCTAAAGGATAATGCTGTCCAAGCTGCAAAATCCTTTACTAATGCATTCTATGGGCACCTACAAGAACGCATGGATCATGCTATCCCAAGCAAAACCAAGACTCACCAGTCTGGTGGACCCCTGCCATAAACAAGCTATACAATAGAAGGAGGAAACTAGTAGAGAAAAGAGTAAAATCCCAAGAAGGGAAACATCCCTGATCAGTATCAGCAAAAAACTACGATCCCTAATAAAATCATCCAAGGTGAGCTTCGAAAGAAAAATTGCCAAGGACTCCAAAAATAACCACAAGGCATACTTTAGCTATGTCAAAAATCTAAGTGGCAATGCTCATATCTGCTCAGAGTTAGTGCAGAATGGCACAAAATACACTGAACCGACCGATATCGCCAACATCCTGGCAGACAGGTTCAGTGCAAACTTCACCCACCCACCCCCAAAAGGGCTCATAACCATACCAGAAGAATATAGAGTCCCTGAAATCACAGACACTCAGGTTAAAACAGCCCTCTCCAAAGCCAAAAACACAGCATCAATGGGACCGGATGGTGTCCCAGGCTGTGTCCTACATGAGCTCAAAGATGAACTAACTCCTCACCTAAACACACTGTTCAAACTCAGCCTCTCCACAGGCTATGTACCCATAGAGGTGTGCACAGCAACGGTTATTCCACTCCACAAAGGTGGAGCCACAACAGACCCCGGGAACTATCGCCCTATAAGCCTGACTAGCTTGGTCTGCAAGGCTATGGAGCGCATCATCATGGAACTCATTAACAGAGACATTGGGAACCTCCAAACACTAGACACTACTACTTTTGTTAAGGGTAGATCATGCCTCCTAAACCTGGTGGACTTCTTTGAGACAGTTACCAAGGCTATAGATGAGGGAAAGGTGGTACACACAACCTACCTAGACCTTGCAAAGACCTTCAACACCATTCCCCATTCTCGTATTATAGACAAGCTCACCAACCTGAACATAAACTCCTACATCACAAGATGGATTGCCAACTGGCTCACAGACAGAACCCACATGGTGAGAGTTGCAGGAGCTAGGTCCGACTCTAAACCAGTTACAAGTGGCGTTCCCCAGGGCTCAGTCCTAGGACCCCTCCTGTTTGACATATATACTTCTCAGAGGTACAGGCAAGCACAGGAGGACTATGGCTGACCAAGTTCGCAGCCGACTGCAAACTAGAGGCTATAATTGAGACTCCAGCTGACACAGACGTCCTCCAAAAGGGTCTCACTGATACGGATACCTGGTGTCAAAATCATGGCCTCAAGCTAAATGCCAAAAAGTGCATAGACATCCCCTTTGGAAAAAACAAAGTACCCACAAACTGCCACATAGACGGTAGTCACCTAAATACGGAAGATGTAATAAGGGATCTGGGGATCCAAGTAGATAGTAATCTCTCCTTTGATAATCATATTGCCAAAGTGGTTAGAAAATCCTTCTATGTGGACCACCTAATCACAAAAGGGTTTGCATCCAGATCAAAAGAGGTCATTGTGCCCCTCTACTCAACAGATCCATCAGAGAGTACAATGCCCCATTTGGGATGTACCTTACAAGACACCTGCAACAGCTGGAAAGACACAGAAGTACCTCACCAAGAGGATCACTGGCCTCAAACAGATGCCCTATGCAGCTTGACTGAAGAAACTCCAGCTGTACTCGGTTGCATAACACCTACTCAGAGGTGATCTATGCCTGACATACAAAGCCATGTCCAACCCAGAGTTGATGGACATGCTCCACCTAAAGAAAACCATATCCCCTCAAGCCACATGCTCTAGGGATCTAACCTCACCACAACAATAAATAGGACATGCTGGAGGGATACATTCCTGTCCCAGAGACTTCCCATGCTTTGGAACAAGATTCCAATCTACATTAGGCAGAGCTCCTTGCTAACACTCTTCAAGAGAAACCTTGATGAGTGGATGGGAAACAGAAAGTTTACCCTGGGGATCACTTCAGTGGCTCTGCTGGACAGAGGCACAGAGAACTAATCTAAGGTGGCGGCAAAAGCCAACACATTCTGGCTAGGCTTATTAAATGCCTTCTGGCATATAGCCTAGTACCTACCTATGAACCTATGAACAACTATAAGACTCAATTGGTGAGGCTAGAAAGCATTGAGAAGAAACTGGATAAGCAATTCACAAAGAAACCGTGAGGAAATATATATATATATGTATATATATATATATATATATATATATGTATATATAAAACTCCCAAATATGCATTTGTATATGTATTTTTTATACCCAAGCAGACACCAAAGAATTTTTCCTCAGGTAGATTGCAACTAGGAACATATTTTGAGAGTGTAATGAGTTGGCAGACTTTAAAAATTCCCTGCAGACTATTCTGTCAGCAATAATGGGTGAGTAAATTGGTTAATTAAGGAAATTATTTGAGCGGTGATGTCTTCCGCGGTGGTGCAGCAGTAGCTTTGTTGCCTCACAGCAAGAGGTTCTCCCGTTCGATTCTCGGCTTGGGTTGGGAGTGCCTTCTGTGTGGAGTCTGCATGTCCTCCTCGTGGTTGAGTGGGCGTTCGAAAGACATGTGAAGGTTGGGCATCGGGCTGGCAACTCGACCACATAAAAACCAACTGCCAATCATTAGCGGAGCGGAGTTCCGCTGTGGGGACCCCTAACCAGGAAAAGCCAAAAGACAAACAACAACATTTTTTTGAGCAGTGATACGGAATCGGAATTGCCTAGACATAGTAAAGTGTTAATGAGTTAAATTCTGGTGGCTGCGAAAAAAAGCAATTACTAGAAAATGGAAATCAAAGACTAAACCAACTGTACTAGAAGCAGTGAGTTTAGTAACAGAGATAAAACAACTGGAAGTGGGATCAATAGAAAAGGGTAAGAGCAAATTACATAGAAAAAAATGGGAATTCTGGGATCAATACATACAGAATAATGTTCTGGAGGAGGAATGACATTCAAGGGAAGGCAGGAATTGAATGAAATGTGCAATGTTTTACTGACACTGACTGGATAGATTATAAAAAAAAGTTATGTCTTACCATAACGTTCCATCTGTATTGTTGATCCTCGTTCAGTCATTACATATGGGTATTGGTTCCGACCTCGGAACCAAGCTGGCCATTTTCCAAGCTCATGTCAGCTACAAGCTCTCGAGCTAAACTCTTACCTATAATCCCCCTCTCCCTGTTACCTCAGATTGCTTTTGTAAATCAAAAGAAGGTAGAGGCTACCTCTGGTCAAATGACCTAAGAGAACCGGATGGTGAGATCCACTAGAAGCCACAGGAGGGGGAAGGAGGGAGGGTCGTAATGACTGAATGAGGATCAACAAAAGAGATGGAACATTATGGTAAGACATAACTTCTTTATCTGATATTGTTAATCCTCGTTCATTCCTTACATATGGGACAGAGTCCCCAGCTACCTCTATTCCTGGGAGGCTCTCATGGAAGGACATTCCTGAGCACCACAGAACCAAAAGATGCTCTTCCCCTGGAGGCCAAATCCAATTTGTAATGATTGATGAAGGTATGAGGTGTAGCCCAAGTTGCAGCTGCACAGATGTCATGTAAAGAAGCTCTGGCATGGAAGGCAGTAGAAGTTGCCGCCGACCTTGTCGAATGAGCCTTCATGGTAGTAGGCAACGGAATATTACGTTGTGTATAAATGAACGTCACACAGTCTTTCAACCATCTAGCTAATGTGACCTTAGCAAGAGCAGATCCTAATCTAGGTCCAGAATAGGCCAAAAATAACTGGTCAGATTTACGAGAGGACATAGTCCTGTTTAAGTAAAAACAGATTTGCCTGTGAATATCTAGGGTATGCAGGCAATACTCTCCTCTGTTTGAATGATTGGGAAAGAAAACTGGCAATTCAATGGTTTGATTAATGGACATTTTAGAGATCACTTTTGGCAGAAATGAAGGATTAGTTCTCAAAGACACTCTATCTCTATGAAAAATCAAGTATGGACTCTTGATGCATAAAGCTTGAAGCTCAGAGATACGTCTGGCAGAAGTAATGGCGATCAAAAACAAGGTTTTCCATGACAAATATTTGAGGTCACATGAAAAAGCTGGTTTGAAGGGTGGCATTGTCAGAGCTTGTAGAATTAATGACAGATCCCATGATTGAATAGGTTCTCTAAAAGGTGGCTTCAGATGATTCATACCTTTTATGAAGGTCTTGCACAATTTGTGTGACATAAGAGGGGAGTCTTGGACACCCTCATGGAAATTAGATATTGCAGCCAATTGAACTCTAATGGTAGAGGCCGACAGACCCAATTGAAAAAGGTCGGCCAGATACTCTAGTATTATCGACACTGGTGCTGAGAATGGATCTACTTGTTTTTCTTTCAGCCAAAAGGTAAATCTTTTCCACTTGCTTAGATAAGTAATTCTAGTGGAAGACTTATGAGATGCAATGAGAATGTCACGTACTGGTAAAGAAAGATCATTTTGCCTGGCAATCAAGGGAATTGGAGTAGCCAAGTTGTGAGCTTCAGGCTGTCCAAGTTGGGATAAATCAGGTTCTGTGGATGTGAGATCAACTCCGGGGTTGGATGGAGAATCCATGGTCAATCTAGTAGGTGAGGCCAAAGGAAGGGGAATCAAATCTGACGAGGCCAATATTGTGCTATGAGTATCACCTTGCTCTTCAACTGATGGGCTTTCTTCAGAAACTGGGGAATGAGGGGAAAAGGTGGGAATGCATAAAGAAGACCCAAGGGCCAATCACGGACTAGAGCATCCCTGGGTGACTGTCCTGGAGGGGGAATCAGAGCAAAGTAGCTGCTGCATTTGTAATTGATTGGGGATGTCACAGCAAGGACGGCCCCAGCTGTGGAAGATCTCCGCAGCTATCAAGGGATTCGGGGACCACTCATGAGGTTGTAGAATACACCTGCTGAGTCTGTCTGTTATCACGTTGGAACTCCCAGGAATGTGCATTGCTAGAAGAAAACAGTTGGTAGCCATTGCCCATTGCCACATCCTCATGGCCTCTCGACAAAGGGGTAAGATTTGGTTCCACCTTGTTTGTTGATCTACCAGACTACCGTCATGTTGTCTGATTGAATCGCAATCATCCCAGATGGCAGCAGGGGATGGAATGCTTGCAGCACCAGAAGCATCGCCCTTGGCTCTAGAACATTTATATGCAGTTGGGCCTCCAATTCGGACCAAGTGCCTTGGACTGTCTGTCCCTGACATAGCCCCCCCACCCCATCAGAGAGGCGTCCATGGTCACTGTGGCCTTGGGTTGCTGGGGGGAGAAGGGGTGAGACCATTGTGATGTATTGTGTGTCATCCACCAATTTAAATCCTGTTTGCACCTGTGGGTTACTCGAATCTTGGCTGAAAGAGGATGCTGAAAAGGATACCATAGGGTGAGCAGTAGCCATTGTAGAAGCCTCATATGAAACCTGGCCAGGAGGACAATGGTGATGGAGGCTGCCATGGAACCCAACAGCTGTAGGACAGAGTGAGCTGTGGATTTCTCCCTTGAAAGGATTGGAATCAGTTGTTGCTTTATCCTTAGAATTCTGTGCTCTGGAATGGCAGCTCTGCAGTTCTTTGTATCCAAGATAACCCCTATGAATTCTGTGGACTGAGATGGGGTGAGATTGGATTTTTGCCAGTTTATGGTTATGCCAAGCCTTTGTGCAGTGAGGAGAGAGTATGGCAGCTTTTCTTCCAGTAGATGTCTGGTAGCAGCGGAAATGAGCCAGTCATCTAGCTATGGAAACACCTGGAATCCCTGTAGTCGCAAGTGAGCTGTGACAACTGCCATGCACTTTGTGAACACTCTGGGGGCTGTAGAGAGTCCGAAGGGCAGTACTCTGAACTGGTAGTGACTGGCTCCCGCACCGAAGTGCAGAAATCTTCTTGATGGCCTGTCCACTTTTATGTGGTAGCACGCATCTTGAAGATCTATCGAGCACATCCAATCATCTTTTTCCAAAAGTGGGAGGATAGACTGTAGTGTGACCATCCGGAATTTTTGTACTCTCACAAACTTGTTCAATACACTGAGATCCAAAACTGGTCTCCAGTCCCCAGTTTTCTTTGGCACCAAAATAGTCTTGAGTAGAATCCGGATCCTATCTGGTCTAGAGGGACTATGTGGATGACTTTTTTTTCTTAGCAGCTTTTCTATCTCTAGTGCTGCTTCTTCCCTTTAACTGGGTGGAACGTTGGGAAGGTTTTTTGAAAGGACAGGACAAAGATCGACGGGGATATGATAACCTCTGGTTATAATCCTTTGTACCCAAGAATCAGTGGTGATGGTTAGCCAGGCAGAAGGGTACAAGAAGAAATGACCCCCAACCACCTCCAGAGGAAAGGAGTTGGGCTGCTCTTCAGGAGCGCTGGTAGGATTGGCCAGGGAAAGAGTCCCTGGAACCCTGGTTACACGGACCCCCTCGGCCCCAAAAGGAACATCCTCCCTGTGAGATTCCCCTCTGCCTCTAGGGGAGAACTCGGCCTGTGTGTCACTGAAGGGACCCTGAGACTTCTTGAACCATATCTTCCCACTCTTTTGGTTTCGGGAAAAAGCACATTGAGGGGACGAATAATGGAATAATGGACACCTACGGTAGAAAGGGTCTTACTGTCCTGTTCACATCTGGCCAGTGTGCTTTTAACTTTGGGTCCAAACAACAAAGAGGCCTCAATGGGAGCATTAAGAAAGGAAGCCTTCAAGGGTTCCATGAAATTGCACAAGCGCATCCAGGCTTGTCATCTCAAGACCATAGCTGAACCCGCCACTCTAGCTGCTCCTTCTGATGCATGAGATATCAGTCACATAGAGGAGTTAGATATTGACTCAATGGTGGCCAGCTGAGAGGCCACTTTGTCACAGAACTCATCAGACATGGCACCAGCGAAGGTTTCAGAGAGCTCGGAAATCAGATCCCTTTGAAGCCTAGTAAAGTGTGTCATATAATTCAGGGACCTAATAGTAAAGGTCGCTGATGCAAAGGTGTACTTCCCTATCCTGTCCAGGGTCCAGGACTCTTTGTTAGGTGGATGGACAGTCTGGCTTTCTTCCTCCACCAGATCCTTCTTTGTTGTGGCCCCCACCACCACAGCATCCACAGGAAGACCTTTAGACCAGTGGGGATCATTAGCAGGAGGGGACAAAGTCTTATTTGGCCTCCAGGGAATAGCCTTGATGGTGTCAGGAGCCTTCTATGCATGCTGCACGATGAGCTGGACAAGTTCATTGGCAGGTGGAGTAACCCTGGAGGTAGGGGGCCGGGAGCGAATAGCCTGCAGGAATGCAGACTCCTCAGTGGTTGGATTAGAGGACTGCAAGTCACCTCTCTGTTTAAGAATTTCGAGGATATCAACAAAGGATACCTCAGAGGGTGACCGAGGGGATCCTTTACCCTCATCAAAGTCTGTGTCTTCAGTGAGGGACTCCTCTGTGGAGTCCATGTGTTTCCTCTTACACAAACTTTTCTGGTGGACTTCCTCAGAGGGAGAAGTTGGGGAAGACAGTGGAAAGGGGGTTTCCTGTGGGAATATGTCCTGAGGCCCTTGCACCCGGTGTCCGCTAGGTGCGACTTGTGAAAACAGTGTACCAGAGGAGGGCGGGGGGATAGACAGCACAGTATCACCAGCAGAAGCCAGAGCCTTCTCCATCAGTTGAAAGGCTGGTCCACCTGAAGAGGGGTGAGTTTCTAGGACAGGAGTCGCCCCTCCCCTAAGTGGCTCAACCTGCCAACTCGGAGTCCCCGGATGGCTGTGGAACAGCAAATTGCGCATGTCACAACTGTCATCCTGGGTCGTAGCAAAACTTGCCTGCCATGAAGGCAACTGCGGTTCCTTAGTGAGATCCATAAAGGGAACTGCAGAGGGGGAAGACTGTGCTATATCAATGGACTTCAAAGACAATGAAGGAGGAGAATAATAAGGGGTCTTTGGGGATGGGTGATCACCTCCCAAGGAAGGATAGGTCCTGTGGGGCGAGATACCTCTGGCCAGAAGCACTTGATCCACAAGACGCAACACGTTGTGTTCAGAAAGGCTTCTAGTGGACCTCACGGAGACTGAGGGAGAAACAGGTCTGTCCACAGAAGAGACAAGCTCAATGCCCACCTCACCAGTTTGCACCGAGAACAATGGTGCCGAGAGAGACTGGACTACGGGTGTCTGCACCAAGGTAATCATTGGTGCCGAGGTCACGGTCTGCACTAACACAAGGATCGGTGCCAAAGTGGTTGCCAGTACCGAAGCTGGAACCGACAAAATTGGAGCCAATAACTGAGGCATAGGTTCCGAGTAAGATGTCGGAGCTGACGTGGTCAAGGTCTGCGCCGACTGAACGGTCAGTGCCGAGCAGTAGTCATAATAGTCTGAACCGAGGAGCCCCTCGGTGCCGATATAGTAAAGGCTACAGGAGAAGACGGAGCCGAGACCACTGATGGTGCTGAAGGTCTAGAAACCGAAAGCCCTGGGACTGACTGAGTGAGCTCCGAAGCAGAAACCTTAGTCATTTTAGGTCTTGGTTGGCGGGAGTCCGCAGCCGGGGACTAAGGCAAATACTTGGCCTTAGTAGGATCATCCAAAAATGTCTTATGGGCTCTAGGAGGGGTTGAAGCCGACCCAGAAATAGTCTCTGAAAAGGGAGATTTGAGAAGCCCCTTCAGCAACAACTTATTTTTCCTTTATAACAAGGTTCTGTTAGAAAAAGTTTTACAAATAGCACAGGGTGGGTCAACAGATAAGTGGGACACCCCCAAGCAATAAACACACAAAGAGTGTGCATCTGATGTAGGTAATTTGTGTCCATAATCAGAACACCTTTTAAATCCCAGACTACCCTTCTTATCTGCCATGATAGAAAAAGGGAACAGTAGAAAGGGTACCAACAATGGTACAAAAGAATACCCGAAGGTATGAAGAAAGGAAGAGATTACCAATGATGGTAAGGGAGAAATACCTCGTGGTAAAAGGTGTAGAGTAAAGAGAAGAAAACTCAAGAAAATATGGTCGCTAAATGCGATAGGGTAAGAGACAACAAAATAGAAACTTTTCTGACAGAAAAATTTATATATATGACTAATCTGACAATAAATATCTATACTTAGCTCAAGAGAAGCAGCTTGACACGACCAAATGACAACGCGGCAAAAAAAAAAAATCTGAGGTAACAGAGAGGGGGGTTATGGGTAAGAGTTTAGTTCAAGAGTTTGTAGCTGACGCAAGCTTGGAAAATGATCGGCTCGGTTCCGAAGTCAGAACCGATACCCATATGTAAGGAATGAACGAGGATTAACAATATCAGATGTGATGTATATTATTTGCAACTGAAAATATATCAGTACGGTTTGTTTTCATTTATATAAATGTATTATTGCCTATGTCATAAGTGATAATTTAATAAAGATGTTTCTTGTTTAGCAGTAGCTGTGTGCATCACCCATTTGTAATGGCCAAGATGGATTATTGCATTGTTAACTCAGAACTCCCATCTGTAACAGGAAGGAAGCAGTCATGTATGGGAAGCTGTCCTACTTCCTACCACCTGACCATCATCAGAAGGAGAATGACTGAGCTATTTAGGCTGCCTAGGTAGGAGTGAATGGGGCTATCACTAAATCCGAGAGTACCTGTATCTGAATAAGTAGGCTGATTGTATGCAGGCAGAGGAATCATTGGGCAGATGGCGGGAGGTGGTGGGGAAAAAAATAAATGCAATCAGTATCTCAATTTAATTTCACTTAGATAAAAAATAATATTGACTAACTTATTTAAGCTACATGGGACTAAAACAGTTACATTATGTAGAGTCTGTATTCTTTTATGTTTTTTCTTTTTTATATTGCATTATTTCAGGTTTGTTACTTTTGTTCAAAATGTTTGACAGTTACTATGCATCCTATTATTTTTAAGTAAACATTTAGTATACATAGGGAGTTTAGACATAATGTAGGTGTTGATTGTGAGTAAAATTCATAAAAAGTGTGATCTCATATCAAAAGCCTACAAAACAATGTATATCATGACAGCGGAGTCATTATGCAGTTGCATGAATCCGCATGCATGGCACATGCTGTTCCAGTGCACGTACCACATATGGTGTATAATATCACAAAAACAGTTTGAAACATCCATATGTTCTGTATCAATCAGGCATCAACAGCCAACCATAAGGGTTAGACTGTACAGATAAACTAGAATACAGATGTCAGAAGCAGAGTACAGCCCAGTTATAAAACTGAGTAGCAGTAATTACTAGTAATTCCTGACTACCTAATGCACAGATATAAACATGGTGTAAATGCTGTAAAGCTCCTGCTCCAGGCAAGAACAATATGACCATTACTGAATGGAGAGGGGAAAGCCTCAGTCTTCTGTGAAAATGAGCAGGCACTGCGTTATTCTTCTATGGAAACTGTGTTATGACACAGTGCAGGACATAAGGGCATACCTAATAACCCTATAAATAAGTGTGAGCACAATGTTGGCAGTATTTGAAACTGTCAAAATTCAGTTTCTCATAGTCATCAGCAAGGTAACTCTTGAAACAGTTTTCGACTCATATGATGCAGCATATAGACATAAATCCATGTGTCAGGGATGTAGCCTAAGAGGTCTAAAGGGCCACCAGTAATGTAGGGAATTTATTCATTTTCAGGACATCCATGTATGAAAGTGTCATACATGACATGCACATTTGCATCCAGGCACCAGATAGAGATGATTTTATTAATAGGTCCGTAGACAATGGGGTATCATTCTAAAATCTTGATGAGTGGATGGGAAATAGGAAATACACCCCAGGGATCACTTCTGTGTCTCTGCTCGACAGTGGCACAGGAAAATAACTTTCTTGGGTGGCGTAAGCCAGGGAACCTTGTTGGCTAGGCTTATGTAGGCGTTTGGGCCGATAGCCTAGTACCTACTTATGAACCTATAATGAGCAGGATGTACATGATCACAGGGGACTCAAACAGGAGATATATGTGTAAAGCACAGCATAGACAAGCATGACCTCCTACTGTTTCACAGAACAACTGGTACTTCAAATATCCAAATAAAGGAACTAAACAATTAGGATATACATAAGACACATCTGAAACAAACATCCATTACATGTTGGCCAAGTGGCATCCTTGCCACCTTCCAGGTAAACCTAGATAATTGATTGCCAGCCTCAAATTCTCCCCAGTCTATCTTGTCTTGCTCTCCTTGAAACTTGAGGTCATTTCTGAATTGTGTTTTTTTGAGTAGGATTCTAACAGACTGCAGGCTGATTCCCTAATACTTGCCTATGAACATATGAACCCACATAAGGCATTTATTTGCCATTTAGCATACATTGTATATTGCTAAGAAGCACCCATGGCTGCCTTGTGGATAACACTGGATATCTGCTGAAGCCATGGCTCCTGGCACAGCTATAGAAGACGTATGCAATACAGAATACTGCTTCATATGTAACATAACTGAGCTGGTGTTCACAGCAACAACATATTCCATGCACTGTAGCAGTTGTGCAAAGGAGGCATCATCAGTTACAGCTGCAGTTTCCACAGGTGAAAGATTCACAGAACTGGACCTCAGACTAACATTGTCAGTGTGACCCCCCATCCTGTTGTTTGTTGTCCAGTCTGTACATCTACATGAAGTGACTTGCTTGACATGGCATGTAAGGAATCCATGTAAGTCTGTAAGTCATTGCCACTGGAAATACCTTTTGCCTACCTGACATTATGCTACTCCTTATTTCCTTCAATTCCCATACATAATGCACCCTTTAGTGCACATGCTCTCCTCTTCTATAAAGCTAGGCTGCCTCTTCTTCCCAGCCATGACCTGTAACACAAAACAGCATTCCCATGTATGCAGATGTTGCAAGGTATGTGCCGTTAGGCTAAATGTGTATCAATAAACGGCATACAAAATTATTCAGAAAGGCTTGCACTGTTCAGCTGTCTACATCAGTACAGTCACTGTAATATCATCTATGTAGAGAGTATATTAACATGAATAAATGTGGCACATTATATGTATACAATGAGTTCATTGTTCACATTAGAGTCTTCATCAAACATCTATGGGTCACAAGTCGCACAGAGCGTCATCATGCATAGTCAACGTAAGCATATACCATTAATATATGGCAAAAGACAGGGTTAAAACAAATCTGCCATGCTGTAAGGACACAGATCAGTGTGCTGCTGACATTTGCAATGTGTGACATGCATAAACATATAAATCAAACATTGTTTCTAACGGTTGGGTTCATGTTTCCCAACCATCTGTACATGTCTGTTGGGAATCCTGTCCTATGGCATGTATGATACACAAGTGTGGCATTTTATATTTAAGTGGGCACCATACTGAGAGCAAATTAGTGAAAAACATGGCAACAAGAACAGCTGCTGCAACCTCAATATTCATTCAGTGTCTTGGTACCTCAATACGTGAAAATTGGAAGCTGTACCTTTGTGGGCCATGTGATCTGTTTATCAACTGCTGTTTGGCCAGAAGCCTCTGCCTGATGACTAGACAAGGGCAGGATCAAGGATATGCAAGTACTATGTAACAATGAATTTCATCTGCACAAACTGTCTGACCTCTCCCAGCATCAGTCACTTAAACAGACATCGGCTGAGGAGTGTAATCCTCTCCAATCATATCATGATTATTGAACTTGTTCCTGTACATAAGCACAGGTGCTCCAGATGGGTTAGATAATGCCAGCCAGAATTCTTGTCTTCACAGAGCTGGAGCTGCTTACTGAGAACCAAAACAATTTCTAGGATCATAAGTAATGGATGCAAAGGGTCTATGGGGAGGATATAGCTGTCAGGATATCATATGTGTTACATAAAGTGATGCACCATGTATTTGCTTCAACTATCATGTTCTCTTATGGAAAACTGCATGTGCCATCCATATCATGGCTATTAAGTCCATAGGCATCTGCTGAACATGTTTAGAATGACTATCACTCTGCTGGAAATGTGTGTGCTATCTGGCCCATGTTCTGTTTATGACTTTATATTGTGCATACCTCAAATCAAATTGGTGAACCTTGTATACTGCCAATGCCAGTCTTGTATTGTAGCTTATGATTCAAGTCTATAGCAGTCAGTAGGAGACCTGTGTGTTACATCAATATTATGGCCCTCCATTTCATGGCTGCATACTGTGCACACTTAAAATGCCTTCCCTTATGTCATCAACCCCTCTGCATCATCCTTGTCATTCTCACTATCTATGGTTGCATAGTTTGCATGGAGCACCAAGCATTCTGCAGTGACCTGTCATGGTCCCAGTCCATGGTTGCATATTTTGCACATTTTGAATGCCTAGTACTTAACTAGTGAGTCATGTAGTGACACTCAGTCCATACCTGTGTATTGTGTTTGTGCAGAATACCTAACACCTTGAGGGTGATTTTTGTGCACTACCCATGTCATGGCTCCCAGCTCACGGCTGCATAATGTGCATAAATGGCATACCTAGCACACTTTTGGTCACCACTGCATGCTGTATATATCATGGCATGCCAGCCATAATAAGGTATTGTGCATTCCTGGAATACTTGGCACATTACTGATATCCCCAGTGTATCAGCTAAATGATGCTCCCTTTCCATGGCTGTGCATTTTGCAAGCTTGGAATCTCTAATGTTCTATTTATAGTCTCTGCCCACTATCCATGCCATGCTCCCTGTCCACAGTACTATTTTGGTGCCCTCTCTGTAATGGGAAGGCAGCATATTATTGTGGTTACAGATGCAACATGGTTGTATATATGTGCTTTGGTGCAATAGCTGCAAGTCATATAAACACTGCATGCACTCTAATGGATACCTCATATCTAAAGCTGCAAGAGTATGTCATGGAGCTATGAGGTTCTATCATGTCAGGCAGTGGGCTCACAGAGTATGTCATGGAGTTATGAGATTCTGTCATGTCTGGCAGTGGGCTCACAAAGTATGTCATGGAGCTATGAGGTTCTGTAATGTCTGACAGTGGGCTCACAGAGTATGTCAAGGAGCTATGAGATTCTATCATGTCTAGCAGTGGGTTCACAGATGTATTTCACTGAGCTATGAAGTTCTATCATGGCTGGCAATGGGCTCAGAGAGTATGTCATGGAGCTATGAGGTTTTTATCATGTCATGCAGTGGGCACATAGAGTATTTCATGGAGCTATGAGGTTCTGTCATGTCTGGTAGTAAGTTCACAGCTGTATGTCATGCATGCCATGTGCACAGTTATGTGCAACCCACATGACCATGACTTTTTCTTGCCTGCACTCAATGCTTACATTTCCTTACCTTTCTGGGAAAGTGCAGACCCATCTCTGCCCTGGTTGAAGATGTGCTGCATGCAGTGTAGCTCATAACATGCCTACCATATTTGATTTTCTTGATATTGTGACAATACAGTGGCAACAAGTGGCATTGTGTGCAATAAAAAATACTTGATAACTAAACATTTAAGAGTCACGTGCTGTGCTGTACTGTGACTTGTCAATTTATTGCGCATATTTTAATGTACTTTATTTGCTCTGTACTTTGATATTAAATGTAAACATACCATACTTTGACTTATGTCAAACTGTGTCATATAAAGTATGTGTATATGTGTGTGTATGTATGTATGAGTGTGTAAACAAGAGCAGTAGACAGAAAGTGAAAATCTATAACAAGAACATTGCAAATATATTAGTAATAAACCATGCTGGATACATTTATTTTTAAATATTAACATAAATTCTGCTGGTACTATTTCTTAAAAATGCCACATATACATTGTGCTGGACAATATTAACAATAAGTATTTGTCCCATTTTCAGTTTTGCAAAAATCATTCATACAGGCCGTTTATAGTAACAGACTAATGCACTTTTATTATATTCACTTCAACCAAGAGTTGTTGACAGAGTAATATACCTAACCAAAAAAGATCTAAAAGATATATTTTCATCTTCAAGATGCATCTTCACAAAACTCCATGTAACTTTATTTGCATTTCCACATAGTATACTTGGTTATTTTTAACTACCCAGTCTAGCACTTCAAATAAATACAGATCAAAACATCTAGGGGAAGGTGTGAGTCATTATTTCGGTTCATAGGTAGGTACTAGGCTATCTGCCTGAAGGCATTTCATACCTGTATGAATGATTTTTGCAAAACTGAAAATGGGACAAATACTTATTGTTAATATGTCCAGCACAATGTATATGTGGCATTTTTAATATTTACTCTTTCCATACCGAACTACAATTAGTCTTTAGGGTGATTAGTGCACAGTTCTCCTACCCAGAACACCCATACCATCCTACATGAATATTGGTATTGACTGCCATTTCAAAGTACATACTAGCAAATGTCAAACATTGAAGTGATACTAATTTCATGAACTCAAGTTGTGCCATGACTTAGGAATGTGGTCCAGTCTCTTCATGGTATTGGAAACCCCCAAACATTTGGGGGAAGTAAAAAAAAGACAAGGAGACATATGCTGGGTTGTAAGTATGCCTGCATGCTGTGTAAGCATATCATCAGCAAGGATGGATCTTATGTATATCCATATATTTTACTTCTTCATTTCCAGTCATTCACCCATCAGTAACCTCCAGTCGTACCACCTCTCCATTTTTGTTTCTATCACACTTCCACAGAAACTGTCAGTTTAGCCTAGACTTCCCCATTTTATAGTTACCTACTGCAGTGTTTTAGGTTATATGACTATATGTTTTCATTTTCAAAAGATGATGAAAGGTAAGAACAATGGGCATCTTATTTTTATTATCCTGGGATGGCCCCCACTGTGGCTTACATGTTCTTTTTTCTTCTTCCTCCAGCTATACTTCCATTTCATTCACTTTCCTCAAAAGCACTTCTTCAGGAGGATGCTAGAAAGCCAGCCATGATGGCAGCCTAAGCCCAAAGTTCTATACATGGCCTGCAGAAATTTGGATACAAGTAGTGTTTCTAGAGAGAAAAAGCAACCCAGAAGGAAAGATAAGTGAGTAGGAGCAAAAGGCTTAACAGATGGCTGCCTTTAAAGCTGCAAATATGGAGGAGCAACTATGCACTTTACTTAAAAAGTTAATCACAGTGGACCAAGAGGTCAGGTCTTTGAAACAAGCAGTAGAATAGCAATAAACAGAAGTGGAAGGGCTACAAGGGAATTTTCAAGATCTGGAGGAAGATAAGGACAGTGCAGTGATGTAGCGGTTAGCGCTGTCACCGCACAGCAAGAGGTTTTCTGGTTTGAATTTTGGCTGGGGTACCTTCTGTGTAGAGTCTGCATGCCCTCTCTGCATTCATGTGGGTTTTCCCCAAGTGCACTGGTTTTCTCCCACATTCCAAAGACATACAGTAAGTAGATTGGACACTCTAAATTGGCCCTAGGTGTGAGTGTGCATGTACGGTGCACCATCTGAGGAGGGTTGGGCATCTGGCTAGCAACCTGATCATGCAAAACTCATACCTGCTACAGAAACGATAAGTGCTGAAGGGTTCTTGTTGCCCGATGTACTTAATGCATGGGAGCAAATCCAGGAGGAGGAGGAAGATAAAGCAACAGTAAAAACTATGCTGCAGAAGAAGTTTCACAGAATACAAAAATGAACATACATACTAAAAAGACAGTCTGAAAAGGTGGATGATATTGAAAATTGCTCAAGAAGGAGTAACAATGGGATAATTGGAATACAAGAGAGAGTGGGCAACAGTGAACTGGAACAATTTATAATGCACCTGTAACATGAAATATCTGTGATACAAGGAAGTCAAGAATCCCTAATAGAGAGGCTATGCAGAGCTGGGTGGCAGCAGCAGCAAACAGTCCCAGGTATGTTTTGGCAAGTTCCATTTATTTGCTGTAAAAAAAAATTAAATCATAAGGGAAGCATAAAGATTTAAAGTTATCCCATTTGAAAGTATGTGCATAAAGCTGGTCAAGGATTACTCATAAACAATCTATAACAGAAGGAAAGCTATGCAGAAGTTACTTAACTACAAATGAATGCAACAGCTGCATGGCTGAAATATCTCACAATTCTGAAAGTGTAGCAGAAAGAGAAATAGCTCTGCTACAAAATCTGGAGGATGTTCAAAAGTTTAAACAAAGGTGTCACGACAGCTAAACAACCCAGTCAGTAAAAATATGATTAATCTGCCAGAGTTGGACTATGATAGCAACGTTAAATGTAGAAAAAATGATGAAGAGACACTGGGAGGGCATGCAATGTCAGCTGCTGAAACTCCTACAGGGAACAAGACAAGACCAGGAAGTACAGATGGGTCACATGCCAGTGAAAGTGATGTGCAGGAAATAAACCACAAGGAGATAAGAAAAGAGATAAGACGGTACTTACATATTATCGCAACCAGATTTGTAAGACAAAGAGCGGCTGTGTTCCGCTCATTTATCAAACCGGAAAATGTTGACAGACTGTGTTCTAAAATGTGTGCATCACTGAAGTGTATTATGCCTTTCAGAGGTTTCCGGTGATTGATTGAAATTGCTGAAGAGCAGGTGACAGGACGACTGCAAGAAATAACGAACGCTCCTCTTGCACAAAGCAAGCCCCATGACAGTGGCTGCCGTACAGCTAATGTTTAACACCCCCCTCGCCAGACTGAACAGATTACTGTTTTCCATGTTGTGAGTATCTGTTACAGCTGTAAAACAACTGCCTGGCACCTTGGACACTTTCACTTTCATCCCTTGAGCTACCAAATAATATCAATTAACTAAATCGCAAAGCTTGCACTCTTTCAACTACTACTCAGTATAGTGCCTTAACAATGGTATTACAGGAAACTAGACCCAGTGCTAAAGTAATCCTGCTATAGACATTATTATTTCGTCGAGCAGAGCTCAGCAGATGTATTTCAAAATAATGGCCATACAGCCAAAAAACACAAGTTGACATTAAAGCAGTCAATTGAGTACATAACGAGAATCGTTAACTGTAAAACAGTTTGTTGAAACAGCCGCTCTTCGCAAAATGCATTACTTGCAATTATATCAATCTTACAAAGTGCAGTGGTAGAAGTCATAAAGGGCTTTGCTATTCCCATCCCAAAAAAGTATGACCTGTGCAACATGGGATAGTCACACTTAGAACAACATCCAAAGTTGCCATACATCCAGATTTTCAAGAAAGGTGACTTAGCTTTACGACAGCCCAGAAGCAGCCCTTGGGTTTATTTTACCTTACAGTAACATCACAAAAATAAGGCACCCATGAATACAAGTGACCGTTCTCCGTCTTCCTGCCTGATACACGATGGCACATAGTATTAATTAGTAGTTCCCACACCCCTTTCAAGGTTAACAGGAATGCTTTAGGTAAAACAGAAGGAATTATCGCAGCATGAAAATCTGGTTGCGATAATACCGAAGTACTGATAAGACTGTAGAAGGGAAGCAAGCAGAACAAATATTTTAAACAGCAGAAGAATGAGAAGCCTCTCCCAAGGGAAATTTAAGCACAAAAACAGAGAAAGAATCAGAATCAGGAAAAGATAAAGGAGAGTTCTGAGGAGATGGGAAGATGGTGTGTCAGATGGCTCAGGTAACTCAGAAGTGAACTTATGGACAAATAAGGCATTCTGCAAGCTGGATAGAAACATTTATGATGAATGGCAGAGTCAAGGTAGTGGAAGGCAGGACTACAGAAGGATAAATGGAAGGAATGGGCACAGAAATGCAGGTGATTGTGGACATTACAGGAAGGCTGTATTAAATGAAACAGATCCTTAACTTGCAAAGCACTCTCCATGTAATACAACATCAAAGCATTGCAAACAATAAGATAAAATTAAGCATTTCCCTGGGCAGTGATGGGTAATGCAGTCGACTGGAGAAAATGGCCAAGTCTCCAATACATGCGATATATGTTTCATAACTATTTATTGATGTACAATAAACTTTAGTAAACATAAGTTTGATTTCCTAGTCTTAGAAATACATAAGTTATAATTGCTGATCTAACAAATGGGGGCATAAAAAAGAATGTGTGGGACAAACAGGGGAAAAGCAAACAACAACACAAGGACAAATTTGAATATAAGAATAGTGGTATATAGACAGTATAGTAAACAGCTGTAAAACTGAAAAGAAAAACTGATGGAATTTCAGAGAAATGAACCTGCACACCAGACTAGTGAGAAACAGAGGGTAAGAGAAACCAAAAATGGGAATGCTGTAATGCAAAAAGTGTATCATTAGTACTTGGTTAGCATGCAATGTATCAGTTTGAGGGACACTGGAAGGTAACAAAAGAAAGCCTTAGAAGGCGTATGTCCAGGGTATATCCACGCATCTGCAAGAGCTAAAAGACTGGAATCCAGAAACCAGGAATTGAGATGAGGGGTCTGAGTGCAGGCAGTTGACAAAGAACACAATGTTCGGCTCAGAGTTTAGGCATGGAGAAAGAATTATGCTGTATGGCAACCACTGAGAAAGTAGGGAAGGGGGAAGGGGTGTGAAAAAAGAACAAGGAAAATACAGTTAATTACATGGAACATCGGGGGTTCATCAAATTGTATATGAAGGAGAATACAGAAAAAGTTAAATGAGGCAAGACATTGTCATATTACAAGAAAAAAATGAAAACCTGAGCTAGAGAGAAGATACTGTGTTATGACTATGCAAACGGAGAAATGGACAACAAGGTAGGGGGGTGAAAGAGGGGACTAACAGTTGTATTTGTAGATGGCTTGAGGGTTCAGACAACCACAAAGAAAGTGATAGAAAGTGGAATAGGTAGACAACTCCCTATGCTCAGGTAATAAATTGCTCCTCAGTATAATCAAATTAAATAACTATGCAGGAGACTTTCTGTACTTCTCTTATATTGCTAAGCTATGTAACTCCATTCCATTATCTCTTAGCCAAATCCAGCACCTCCAATCCTTTATAATTAATCTCTAACAAAACCTGTTTGCCCTCTGGTCCTGCTTGTGTTCAACTCCAGGTAACAGATGCCATCCAAAAGCAAACAAACAATGAAAATAAAAGGCCCCTATATTCTTGCTCTAAACATGGCATACCTTTCCAAAGGATTATCCTCTTTTCCTGTATCCTGCCTTTCCTACCATACTTGTTATTATAGCATCATCTTCCTCATGACTTTTCCTCTCAATATGCTTCAGATACTTCCATGCCCCTGACACCTTCTACAAATGTGTCCAACTCCTATGTGTATATATACGTTTCAAAAACTCACTCTCCTTGTCTATAAGCAGAAAACGTACTTATCTTATTTTTATGATTGTGTAATGTCTGTATATATAGTGCAACCAAAATGTCTTAAAATCTGTATATATTATTCTACATAATGTCTTGAAATATATGTATCTTACGTATCATCTCCACTTACAATCAGTTATTGTTTATACTCTTACTGTCCTATGCATGGAGCTATTCTCCCTGGGCCTCCACTGAAAAAGAGAAAAACTGCTGCACAGTTGGACCTTCCTGATAATTAAAAGCAAATAAATAAAAACAAAAAATAAATAAATTAGATGGGTTCTTAGGGAAGGAAAACCTAATGGAAACATTGGAAGAGATCCAAGTACAGGATAGACACATATCAGATCACACAGCAGTGAGACTTAAAGTAAGTGTGTAGGAAAAGAAAACAATACTGGAGTGGAGGTGGGCTTGCTATAAATGGAAACAGACAGAGGTCAAGGAAATAACAGAAAAGTCCACTGCAAGGACTAATACAGGAGTCAATACAGGACAATACGAAAGACAGTGATTAACTGGAGGAACACTGGTGGGATGAGGTCAAGTTCACGGTCAGGGGAAAACTGATGAGTGTAGAAGGAAAGAAAGAAAGGTGATTGAGAAGCTGGAGAAAGAGAGAGATGTAGTACAGATAGAAGCTGAAAGAAATGAAAGTCGAAGTTAAGCATTACATATCAGAGGGAAAAAAATAATCAAACTGGAATGTAAAATTATTATGGAGCAAGAAATTCAACAACAGTACTGGTGGGACTACTGGTGGATAGTGGGAGAGGCACAAGGGAAGCAACTAGCCAAGAAATTTAAGGCCGAGAGAGTAGAACAGCAGATAACAGGAGGAGATGAAGAATATGTCAAAGATTTAAGGAATGATACAGTGAGATTTACAAACAACAGGAAGGGACAGAAGTCTCAGAATGGAACTGGGGAAAGAATGTAGAGGGATGTGATGATAAACAAAGAGACAAGCTGAACGCAGCAGTGAAAAGGGATGAGATAGGGAAAGCCGTAAATGAGATGAAATAGAAAAAAGCTGAAGGGACAGATGGATTCCCCCATAGAGATCCACAAATGGGGAAGTGAAGAATATGGAAGGCCCTAGAGGAGGAATATAAGAGAATATAGAACTCTCGAAAAATATGTAAAGTATGAGGTAGGCCGGGAAAACCAGGATACCTAAAGAGGGAAACGGGAGGAATGGGAAACTACAGGCCTGACTCTGATTAATGTAGATATCAAGATTTTGTCAAATGTACTGGCAGGAAGACTGGATGTAGTATTGCAAAAAAAAAAAAAAAAAACAACCAGGACAAAATGGCTTCATGAAGGGAGGGAAGGCAGGAAAAAATGGTGGGACTGCTAAAAGGGATGTATGAAATGGAGTGAAGGGAACCTTAAAAGACTTTGCACTATGGAAAGGTTGGAGGAAAATGAGGAAGAAAAATGAAATCTTGAGGAGAAATGATATTGCTCAAAAGGAAGATTTGGTCAAGACCATAAGATTGAAGTTTTGAAACTTCAAACCGTTTAAATGGAGAGTATATTTACCATTTTCCTCATTGTAGTGTGATCTTGAAGTTGGTATATTTAATTAGCAGGGGGTGTGGGATGTGCAGGGCCCTCCCCTCTCAAAAATGTAAAAAACAAATTTGTTTTTATTTTTTTTATTTAAATTTTGAAATTTCAAATCTTCAATTCTAAGGTCTTGATCATAAGAAAGTCAACATTTTGAAAGTTCAAAATTTAGAAGTAGACCCATGTGTGTGTGTGTATATATATATATATATATATATATAAAATAATAAAATCTTTCAAAGTATTATATAATAGGTAGTCTGACACAGGCACCCCATCTCCTTTGTAAAGAATTGGTCCCTTATTTTCACCATCCTCATGGAAATTAACAGCCACCTGGCCTCAGACCTTCACATCTATAATTGCTTGCGTATTTTTTATTTATTTATTTATTTTTCAATTTGTTTACCGGGATAGTCAATTGGGCCAAGAAGAACACTTTTTCAATGGAGTCCTGGGGAGAAAAGCTCCATATGACAACAATATAAGATAAAGACAATGCATTCACACAATGCATAAAAAATTACATTTGAAGTGAAAAAATGCAATCAAAAAGGAAGAAAGAAATGTGCATACAAGTACATTTATATAAAAATCAAAAAAACATTGGTGCCTATCGCTGTTAAATTGGACCATAATAATGTTAGATTTGTTACATACTGGAAATATTAGGGAGTTGGCAAAGAATCATAGAAGAGTTAAAGAATGATAGGGGGATGAGAGGTGATAACTGTTGAATGAAGGAAAGGTGAGACTGACAATAAGAAAAAAAGTATAAGAGTAGTAGTAAGATAAGAAAAGGACAGGTGCTAGAATCAGTTGAGCTCCACATGATGAAAGACAGGACAGGAGAGAGTTACACGAGTGTAAGAAATGGGGGAAGTAAAAAGGTGAGTCACATGGGATGAGAGCAGGAACATTCCCAGAGGGTTTTAAGATGGGAATGAAGAAGGGTCTTAAAGGTAGGGAGGTTATGGGTAGTGCGAATGAGTGGTGGCAGGGAGTTCCAGAGGTGAGCAAGGGAAAAGGATAGTAGGTGTTTTCCAGGTGGTCGAGTGGGCTTTTGCAGTTCGAGCAAATTCTGGTTGTTGGATCTTAGTCTGTTGGGTAGATGCATTCTGAAAGAGGAGACAAGGGAGGGACAGAGAAAGGGTTTGAAGATGAGTTTATGGGCATGGGTAAGTTGTATGTAGGTAAGATGGTTAGGTACTTCAAGACAATTTAGTGTGTGTAGGGCATTGCAGTGGTGAGAGGAGGATTTGTTGCCAGTAGTGAACTTGGAAATGTTGTTGTAGCTGGAGGATAGTTTAGTCTTTAGAGAAGATTTTAGGTTAATAAGAAGTGGGGCACCATATAGAAGAGATGGAATGAGGTAGGTGGTAGAGAGTACAACCCCAGTATTGGGAGAGATGTAGCGGTTGTGGCAGTATAGCATGCCGAGTTTCTGGTGGGTTTTCTTTATATTAGTATGTGGGTATCGAATTTTAACTGTTCATCGATGAGAAATCCTAGAAGCTTTCCAAGGGATGCTTGTGATTTGCTTTTAACTGCATATTAAAACTTCAAAAGACACCACAGCTCTGTCTCTTGTGAGTTAGGCAGAAATTTTTCCCCACCCTGTCACTGTTGTGTTCTTAAATACCACTGTTTTTCTAGTTGCCTGCCTCTTATGTTAATTTGACTATATATCTCATTTCCTCTCTGCTTTCACTGGCTTGTGCGAGTAAGCACAAACTTATCATTTTGTGAAACGACTCCCCTTCAACTATTTAAATTTATTGGCCATTCTACTGTATTCCATAGTACCAGAATACAAAAGTGATCACCCCCTTTCAATCTATCTTGCTGTTTTAAAAATAGTGACTCTCCACTAAAACTTAACTTTTTAGACAGGTAAAACTTAAGTTACCTACTTTCACATCTAACTTCTCTAGTGCACACTACAGTGTTTAGGATAAACCATTTTTTTTCATCTTACCTTTAAGCATTTCTGTGACTAGCACTTGCTCTAATACCTGCTGGAAAGCACTAGGAAACCTTAAACTGATACAAGCACTCAACTGTCCCTATTAATAAGGAGACATTAATCATAGGCACTAAACAGCCTATAATTGTAAAGTACATTGCTAAGGTAAGGGAAAATAGCTCCTGTACTTTTCAAAAAAAAAGCACCTAACCAGGCATGTCCAAGGGTCAGCTTCCATTGATTTCTCCTGTCCACCTGGTGAATCTGGGCATACTGGGGTAATGCAGCAATTGCCTCATATGCACAAACAACCCTCTCCTCCTACCACCCAACACTACAACCTGTGAGAGATGCACTTACATAGCCAAACTGGAAGCAAAGCTCTCTCCAGCTAAGATTGTGCTAGACAGTCAAGAGGAGAAGGTTAACACCTGCACTAAACCTCAAGCAACACATAGCTCTTCTAAACTCAAACCACCAACACCCACACATAGCAACACTAAATCCACATATGTGGAGGCCCTTAAATGTAACCTGCCCAAGCAACAAGGACCTCCAAAGCTGAAACACAAACAAACACCAATCACAACCAAAGTGCCACATAGCTCACAACACCAGTGTGCCACCCAGCAACAGTCCCTAAGGCAAGACAATGTACCTAACACTTTAGTCATAGGTGACTCTATAGTCAGGCACACTGAAGTCCCACTCACCAGGCTGAACAAGGAGAAAATGACAGTGAGCTGCCTGTCGGGTGCCAGGATCTGCCATATAGCTCATGCACTCAAGTCACTCAACAACAAGTGCAAATATGACTCTGTCATTGTCCATGTTGGAGTGAATGACTTGAGATGTACCACTCTGGACTACATGAAAAGAGACATGGAAGAGCTCTCGGATCATGTGGCTCAAGCAGGTATGACCATAGCCCTGAGTAGCATCCTGCTTTCACCCAGAATGATACCACAATATAAGGACAAAATGGCTGACTTCAACAATTGGCTAAGCTTCTGGTGTCATTCAAAGGGGATCCAGTATCTATCTGCCTGGGAAGACATGATCGACAGACCACTATGCTTTGCCAGAGATGGTCTGCACCTGTCGCCCCTGAGTTCAGGTTACTGGCTAAGGCTCTTGCCACCCCTAAAGTGCCTTTTTTAGGCAAAGTTCAAAGGACAAAACCACCACCATAACAGGTACAAGCATGCAAAATCTGAAGGTAATGCTACTCAATGCTAGAAGTCTAAACCTCAAAATGCACTCTCTCAAGGCACTCCTAAAAATGGAGAACATCGATATCTGTGCAGTAACTGAGACCTGGTTCAAGGCTCCAGAGAGCACCACTGCAATACCATGCTACAACTCTTACCACACTTTTCAGCCACCAAACCAGGATCGAAACACTAAAGGCAGTGGAGTGTCCATATTCACCAAGGATATTCACACCACCAGGTTAGTTGCCCAAAACAATGTGCCTGAAATTCTCCAGGTGCAACTAACACTAGGTAAGACTGCAATCCAAAGTGTAGCTTGCTACAGATCCCCCACCATGCCCCAAGATTTTCACTACACCTTTCTAAACATACTGGAAAATATTAATATACAACCAAACACCCTAATACTGGGTGATTTCAACTACCCTGCCATTAACTGGGAAAACTACTCATGTACCAACACCTTTGCCCAACGGTTCTTGGAATTCATAAATTCCAATGCCCTGGATCAACTAATCCATAGTCCCACCAGGGGCTCCAATATCCTAGACCTGGTCATTACTAACATGGAAAATCGATGCTCCACACCTATGGTCACCCCCTCGTTGGTCAGGTCAGACTATAAGCTATTCACCCTTAAAATCCACATCCCACCCCCACCCCCCAGTAAGGAAACCTCCAGAAAAAATGTCTCCAGAGCCAACTTCATGCTACTCAAGTCAGAAGTTATAAACTTCATGACACCCATGCAGATGGGAACTGAAAGTTTGACTGCTGAGTCCTACATTAAGGCACTGTAGGAGCACATCCACTCATGCATGAATTGTGCCATCCCAAATAGAACCAAGATGCTCTCCTCCAAAAAAACAAACTTTACAACAAAAGGAAGAAACTGTTGCAGAAAAAAGGAAAATCCCAGGATGCAAAAAACTCCCTTACCAGCCTCAGTAAGAAGCTGAGATCCCTCATAAAATCCTCCAAAGCAAGTTACAAAAATAAAATTGCCAAAGATTCCAAAGACAACCACAAGGCATTCTATAACTATGTCAAGAATCTAAATGGCAATGCTTAAATCTGCTCTGAGCTTGGCATTAAATATACTGATCCCAATGATATTGCCAATATCCAGGCAGATCGATTCAGTGCCAAATTCACCCCCCTCACACCCCCTAAATGGCCCATCTCAGTACCGGAAGATTGCCAAATTCCAGTAATAATGGCCACACAGGTAAAAAACGCACCCTCTAAAGCTAAGAATACAGCATCCATGGGACCAGATGACATCCTGGGCTGTGTACTACATGAAGTACAAAATGAACTGGCACCTCACTTAAGTGTCATGTTTAATCATACCCTCATTTCAGGCTTTGTGCCCACTGAATGGTGCACAGCTACAGTTATCCCACTCCACAAGGGGGGATCCACCTTGGATCCTGGGAACTGCCGCCTCATCAGTTTGACGAAACTGATTTGTAAGGCCATGGAATGTATTATCATGGAACTTATAAACAAAGACATTGGCAACCTTAAAACACTGGACCCCCACCCAGTTTGGGTTCATGAAGGGCCGATCTTGTCTCCTGAACCTGATTGACTTCTTTGAATCAGTCTCCAGAGCCATGGACAAGGGTAAGGCAGTCCACACAGCCTATCTGTACCTTGCCAAGGCCTTTGACACCATCCCCCACTCTGGAAACATAGATAAACTTACTAAGCTGGGCATTAATCCCAACTTGACTTACTGACAGAACCCACAGTGTAAAAGTAGCTGACTCCAAATCCAGCTCCAGACAAGTGACAAGTGGAGTACCTCTCGGTTCAGTCCTGGGACCTCTCTTGTTTGGCATCTACTTCTCTGAAGTACAGGCCAACACTAATGGACTCTGGCTAACAAAGTTCGCAGATGACTGCAAACTGGGAACCATTATTGAATCTCCAAATTATGTGGATACTCTACAAAAGGGCCTTACAGAAACAAATGTTTGGTGCCAGAGCCATGGGCTCAAGCTCAAAGCCAAGAAATGTATAGTTATCCCATTTGGGAAAAACATGTACCCATGAATTACCACATAGGTGGCAGTACACTGAACACTGAAAGTATGATAAGAGACTTAGGGACACAGGTGGACAGTGGTCTCACCTTCAATAACCACATCACCACAACAGTCAGGAAATTCTTCTGTGTGGCACACCTCATCACTAAGGGCTTTTCGTCAAGAAAAAAGGAGGTCATTGTCCCACTGTACTCATCCCTCATTAGACCCATTATAGAATACAATGCCCCATTTGGTATGTACCTCTCAAGACATCTGCAACAACTGTAAAGGCTGCAGAAATACCTCACTAAAAGAATCACAGGCCTAAAGCAGATGCCCTATGCTGACCGCTTTAAAAAACTCCAGATAAACTCTGTCGCATATCGTTTACTCCGAGGCGATCTCTGCTTAACATACAAGGCCATGTCAAACCCAGAGCTGTTGGACATGCTACACTTAAAGAAATCCCAATCCTCAGAGCCACACGCTGCATGGATCTAAACCTTGACATCACAATAAACAAAACATGCTGGAGGGATAGGTTCCTGACCCAGAGACTCCCCAGACTCTGGAATAGACTGCCCATACATGTCAAGCAGAGCGCCTCTTTGGCCTTCTTCAAAAGGAACCTTGATGACTGGATGGGAGAAAGGAAATTCACCCCAGGGATGACGTCAGTCACCCTGATAGACAGGGGTCCAGGAAAGTAAATAGTGTGGGAAGAAATAGCCAGGGAATTGTTATGGCTAGGTTTGTATAGGCACTAATAAATATTGCTCTTATAAACTTAGAAAGTAAATAAAATAACAGTGTTAGCATGCATTTTCTGAAGGATATGAAGTCTGAAACTGAAATTTATGTCATTAATTAGTGACTTCAATCCTCAGTGATTTGCCAAACAAAACAAACAAAATATGAAGTGACAAGCTGCAAAAATTATGACAATTTAAAGGTATGTAATTAAACCACAAAAGTAGAAAGCCATTTAATTAGCCAAATGGCTTGTTAGTTTTCAGATACTGAACAGTACTAATAGGGGTTTCCCTCAACTCATTCAATGAAAATCAAATTATTTTGTCTCCCATTATAATGAGTAATCTGTAAGACAGTATTTCCAAGGAAATATGTGTGTATGTGTGTGTGTGTGTGTGTGTGTGTGTGTGTGTGTGTGTGTGTGTGTGTGTGTGTAAGTGACAATGTTTAGGGTAATTAACATATTTAAAATGCTAGTATGGAGAGTGGTTTTGAATGTGCTGGGTGTGGGGCAATATGACAGTGCCTACTGCCTCCATGGGTTTATCAAAGATGTTTACTAACTTGAGTAGACTTGATCTCCCCTTTACAAAACCAAACTGCTCTGGGTATAACCGAATGCGATTTTTGATACTGTAGTTTGTGAAGTCAGATATGATTTGTTTCACAGCCTTGTAAATTAGGTCTGTAGTTCTCTGGGTCTGTGTTGGGGCCACACTAATGAATGAGGTTCACAACAGCAGTTCTCCATGGTCTAAGGATAGCCCCTATGCCTAAGCTTAAGTTAAACAAGTTAAAAGGAATTCCAAATGAGCAGGTTTATTACTGGTTATTAGGCATCCAGGTAGGTTGTCTGGATCAGTATTGTACTTTTGATTTTCAAGAGCACAGTTAAGACAAGTTTCTTTCTGATACATGAGGACATATAGCAGATTCATGGATTTCAAGAGTTAACATAGTTATTTCTGGTGTACGGTTAGCACTAAGTTCATGTGCAACCATATTAGCTATGTCTTCAGTGTTAGATTGGGTGATGCCATCTTATTTATATATATATATATATATATATATATATATATATATATATATATATATATATTTGTTTACCAGGAGAGTGCAGTAATCAGTACTGACCAACTTCAGGCTCAGCTAGGGTAAAATACAACATAACCTTGGATTAGCTAAGAGCTAAACTAGGGGTTCTTCCTCATTTTTCTAATGATCCTTGACTTCAAATGCTAGTTTCAGTATGTATTTGCCTTGATGGGAGTAACCACGAAAGAGTGAATGAAGCAGTGGAGTATGTGGGCCATAGCACTGCAGAGAGCAAGACAGAGAGTTAAGCTCAACCTGACAGGGTACAGGGAACAGAGCAGGACAGATTCTTGTTAGCGGGAGTTCCTCTTGACAGGGAACAAGGTAGAAAAGGTTTCAATTATGCTTGTGGGCACAAACAGACAGGTCACAGGCGACATGGCAGCATAGGCTACATCCTGCTGGCGGAAACTTGACCTGAAAGGACACAGAAACCTGATCAGGCCTGATCTTTATCTGTTGTTCAAGTATCACAACACCATCCCATATGCACAGAAACAAAATAGAATGCTATAAGGGACATGTGGCCACCATTACACCAGGTACAGACTGTGCTGTCTGAACAGGTCTGATGGACAGCAGGCATGGCTAATATGCTCACAGCTGCAACATGCTGGCATTGCATCAGAAAGTTTACACTATAGCAACAAACAGGTCTGTGGCCACCATAAGGGGTTGTGGTCATTGCTGAGTCAGGTGTTGGTTGGCATGGATATTCATTCGTATATGCAAGCACATAAACACACACACACACACACACACACACACACACACACACATCCACATGGGTACCCTGCAGATATGCTCTTTTTATTATGGAACCAAAAGAAAGGAAATGCAATGGCTACAAATGTTCACAGTGCAGGAGACAGAGGTGCTACTACAGGCCCTGTACGCACAAGGCATGCATATGCTTTAAAAGGATATCTGTCTATCTACTTGAAAATGCCAGATATTGGGTATTCTGGAACCAGGTGTGGCAGGGATTGGAGTAGGACATCAGTACAGTGGGTACTCATAATAGTACCATAACACAGGTGCATTGTAGGATCACTGATGATGTTGTTGCCTTTCGGCTTTTCCCGGTTAGGGGTTGCCACAGCGGAACTCCAGACTGCTAATGATTGGCAGTAGATTTTCACATTGCCGAGTTGCCAGCTCGATGCCCAGCCTTCAACAAAGACACGCCCATTCACACATGTCTTTCGGAATGCCACTTGACCCACGGGGAGGACATGCAGACTCCACACAGAAGGCACTCCCCACACATTAGCTGAGAATCGAAAGGGAGAACCTCTTGCTGTGAGGCAACAACGCTACTGTTGCACCACTGTGGATTTACATTGCAGGATCAGTACACCTTTGGCAATTTCCTATGCCTTGGTACTGACATGCAGTAACATATCAGTGATTGCAGGATCACTGATATGTTACTGCATGTCAGTACCAAGGCGCAGGAAATTGCCAAAGATGTACTGATGTCTAAAGGTGGATAATCAATGCAGAGGCATCTCATGGAGGTGGAAGAATTCCTGATATCCCTTGGTGGCAAATGTGAGACAACCCATATACCTAGCAGTGGCTTGAATTTGAGCATTGGCCTGGTGATGACTACTACATATCTGTAGGTGATGCACCAGGTTCGTAAGACAGTGATTCACACCTGTGAATGAATTCAGGCAAATACATACTCATACCTCCAGTGATATCGAGGCTACACTGGTGACAAGCTGCACTATAAGCTTTGTCTGTGCCTATAGGCAATGCATACATTCAGCTTGTAGTAGTTTGCATGACACATGCTGGTGGGAGATGTATCTTTGATTGCCAAAGATTTGTTGCCTGCATGCAGAACCATAGCTGGCTCATCTAGCACCTGTGCTGACAGCACAAACTAGCACTCCCCTCAGATCTTCATATCCTCTTTCTGTGTCCTGCCCCCAAACCTTCTCCTCCTCATTTTAGTAAAAAAAATGTTTTATTTATTTTAAACTGTAGCAACTGGTTGCTATAGTTTATACCATGCCCAGAGTGCTATGGCACTCATGTTTTAATTTAAAAAAATAAACAAATATTTTCTCGTAAAGTGTAGCAAGCAGTTGCTACAGTTTATACCATAAACAGTGTGCTACTGTGCTGAGATTTGACCACAAATGCAATACTGACTTTTAAAAGGCAGTATGCCTTGAATAACAATCAGAATTGGCCAATCGTGGCCCCCAACACTTTGCACCTTGGGAAGTTTCCTCTTTCGACCTGCCCTAGCTCTGCTACTGCCTGTATGCATTCCCATTCACAGGTACTACTGGTAAAGAATCCTGCAAACAGGTTAGAACATGCCTAATAATAGTCGATCACCGCTAGCTAATGATTTTGGTACAATGCACATGGCACAATCCAGTAAAACAATAGCAATGTTAGCAATGTTAGCAATAAAGAGTACCTTCACCTCACCCACAGTACAGGTGACAGTGAAGGGGCAGAATGAAACTCTTGCATCACCTGTGTTTATCATTGTTGGTTCATGAGTTCATAGGTTCATACTAGGCTATCTGCCCTAGGGCATTTATAAGCCTAGCCAGAATGTGTTTGGCTTTCGCCACCCATTTTAAATTTATTTTGCTATGCCCTTTTTCGAGGTTAGTATACTGTGCCTCTGTCTAACAGTGACACAGAAGTGATACCCGGGGTAAACCTACGATCTCCCATCCACTCATCAAGATTCCTCTTGAAGAGAGTCAATGAGGGACTCTGCCTAACCTGGACTGGGATTTTATTCCAGAGTGAAGGGAGCCTCTGGGTTATGAATCTGTCCCTCCAGCATGTCCTATTTATTTCAGTGCTGAGGTTCAAGTCTCTCGAGCGTAGCTCGATGGGATTTGGATTTTCTGAGGTGCAGCATGTCCATTAATTCGGGTTGGACATGGCTTTATACATCAGGCACAGATCGCCTCTGAACAGGCAGTATGCCACTGAGTAGAGCTGGAGTTTCTTTAACCGGGCAGCATATGGCATCTGTTTGAGCCCTTTGATCCTCTTGGTGAGGTACTTTTGGGGTCTTTCCAGTTGCTGCAGGTGTCTGGTAAGGTACATCCCAAAAGGGGCATTGTGCTCAATTATGGGCCTGATGAGGGATGAGTAAAGAGGCACGATGACCTCCCCTGATCTAGATGTGAATCCCTTCATGATTAGGTGGGCTATATAAAATGTTTTTCTAACCACTTTGGCCATGTGGTTGTCAAATGAGAGATTGCTATCAACTTGGGTCCCCAGGTCTCTAATTACTTCTTCTGTACTTAATGGATTACCACCTATGTGGTAATTTGTGGGCACTTTGTTTTTGCCAAAGGGGATGACTATACACTTTTTGGCATTTAGCTTGAGGCCATGGCTCTGGCACCAGTTGTCTGTTTCTATGAGGCCCTTTTGGAGGATGCTTGTGTTGGCTGGAGAGTCGATTATGGTGCCCAGTTTGCAGTCATCTGCGAACTTGGTCAGCCACAGTCCTTCCATGTTGGCCTGTACCTCCGAGAAATATATACCGAACAAGAGAGGTCCCAGGACTGAGCCTTGTGGGACACCACTTGTAACTGGTTTGGAGTCTGACATGGCTCCAGCAATTCTAACCATGTGGGTTCTGTCCTTGAGCCAGTTTGCAATCCATCTAGTGACATAGGGGTTTATATTTAAGCTGGTGAGCTTATCTATAATGCCCGAGTGGGGTATTGTATCGAAGGCTTTTGCGAGGTCCAGGTAGGCTGTGTGGACCACCTTCCCCTCGTCAATGGCCTTGGTGACTGTTTCAAAGAAATCAACCAGGTTTAAGAGGCAGGATCTGCACTTAACAAAGCCGAACTGGGTAGGATCCAGTGTCTGTAGGTCCCCAATATCTTTATTTATGAGGTCCATGATGATCCTTTCCATAGCTTTGCAGACCAAGCTAGTCAGGCTTATGGGGCAATAGTTTCCAGGATCCATTGAGGCACCACCTTTATGGAGAGGGACCACTGTTGCTGTACGCCACTCTTTGGGCACATATCCTGTAGTAAGGCTGAGATTGAACAGTAGTTTTATGCTTGGGTTTAGCTCTTCTTGGAGTTCATGTAGGACGCAGCCTGGGACACCATCTGGTCCCATTGATGCTGTGTTTTTTGCTTTGGAGAGGGCGGCTCTTACCTGAGCATCTGAGATGTCAGGGGGGGCAGCACTCTGCTGGGATAGATATTTGCCCTTTTGGTGGGAGGGGGGAGAAGTTTGCGCTGAACCTGTCAGCTAGGATGTTGGCAATGTCTGTGGGTTCAGTGCATTTTTGTCATTTTGGACTAATTCTGAGCATATCTGGGAATTACCACCCAGGTTCCTAACATAACTAAAGAAAGCCTTGTGATTATCCTTAGTGTCCTGTGCAATTTTTCTCTCGAAGCTGGCCTTAGACAATTTTATGAGTGCCCATAGTTTTTTGCTAATACTGATCAGTGATGCCTTCCCTTTTTGGGATTTTGCTCTATCATTTAGTAGCTTCCTCCTTCTATTGTATAGTTTGTTTATGGCTGGGGTCCACCAGACAGGACGTCTGCCTTTGGAGGATTGGGTCTTGGTTTTATTTGGGATTGCATGATCCATGCATTCCTGAAGGTGTTCATAGAATGCGTTTATAAAGGATTCTGTGGTCTGGGCCATATTTTCCACAGGCCCGGGGGCTTTAAAGGATTCCACCTAGGTGCCATGCATGTTATCTCCTCCTTGCTACACAGATGCCACCATGACGATTGGCAATAGAAGAATACACTGCCTCCAAGATGAACACATCCAGCAGAGGAGAGAGGCAAGTAGGTAGTCATCACAACCAGGACTCCAGAACATTTCTAGATTTGGGTGTCATCCTTGCCATAAAGCAGTAAATTTGCAGGTCAGTGATCTAGACACAGACACTCACTACTCACACCATGTCAGAGATGATGAGTGTGCAGCATGGCCTTCATGAGGGACTGAAAACACTAAAGATATTGCAGAACATCTTGCAACACATAGAGAGTGACATGATATATCAGGACGCAGAACAGACACACCTGTTAATGATGTTATCTCTCGGGGTAACTGGTGCATATGTAAGGATGTTAGCTACTGGTCTCTGTGGCCATGTTACAGGATGGATGCACACTGCATGATCACAAGTCAGGCTTTCACAGATGGCATACGCCATTCCAGAGATAGTTTTGCTATACACACTGTCCATGGCTACCTCTATTCCTGGGCATGAACACTCTGATGGATGATGCAGATGCTGTTATTGCTCCACCATAGGCAAACTCCACCAAACAAGACAATCTTGGTCCTGCAATGCCATTGCACTCCCTTGTTGCCCTATTGCAAGCAGTACCAACTTGTATCCATTCTCAAGGTCATGGATGACAAAATTCTGTTAAAGTCGCACATTGGGGGGTCATATCAGGGACATACTTTCAACATGGTGTACCAAGACCCGGGGAGAAAAGCTCCATAACAATAGTGCAAAAAAGATTACAAACATTTTTAAAAAGATTTACAAACAATATACAAAAAGTTTCACATTTGCCAACAATCAAAATTTACAAACGGAAATGTAAAACAGAAAAACATTACATTTCCTAAGCCTTACTATGGACAGTAATATGAAATTCATTAGATATATAAAAAATATTGTGGTACTTTTATTTAGTAGAAGTAAGACAATGAGAAGATAGCAGAAAAGAAAACATTTGATTGATGGCATGAGGAGCTAGTCAGGACTATTACAGAAGCATAGCCATTGTTGAGTAAGTTATTCCTTTAGGAGTTTTTTGAAGCTATGATGATGTGTGTTTTTTAAGATATTCTGGGATAATAGGTTCCAGTGTTTGGCTACTTTGAAGGAGAAGAGAGAGTCACAGAAGTAATTATGGGACTTTGTTACCTTGAGTATAAGTTTATCGTATGATCTAAGGGTCCCGGGGCTGGTGTTTAGTTGCACTAGGTTGGAGAGTGCAAGTCAGATTACAGATTTGTGGATAATGGAGTGGGGAGTGGTGAGCTGATTGACCAATAACAGACTGGGAAATTCAAGCCAGTATAATTTTTGAAGAGCAAGGCAATGATGGGTCCTGTTGGGTATATTAGCAGCAAAGTTTGCTATTTTGTTATAGCAGAAATCAAGTAGATGTAAATCAGACATGCACAAGTTAGTGAAAAGTTGAGAACAGTAAAGGAGAGAAGATAGGAGGTGGGATCTGGCTGTGGCTAGTCTGGCATTTTGAGTAAGGTAAGGTTTGGCCCTATATAGAGCACCAAGTTTGATGTGAACTTTCTTAATTGTGAGTGATATGTGTTTATCAAATTCTTTATCACTGCATTTGCACTTCTTGTGTCTCCAAATTGCTCCCTCATGTGTGTTACCATTCACAGCACTATTTCTCATAATATATTGTGTTATTCTTTTCTGAATAACCCTCAGTGTCAGAGTTCAAAGTGATAATTTGTTAGTTAAATCTTCTATGGGCCCCTACTATGATTTTTACGTGGAGGTTCTGTATTGGAATGCTTCAACCCTAAACTAGCTTGCTGAGTTTTCCAAATTAATCTATCCCACCCCCTAAAATTCTGATTAACCATGAACTGCAGACAAAATATTTCATATTTAGACAGTCATTTAAAATTTATTCCAAGTACAGATAATCCTTACAGAATGAAAGCGTGTTGAATTTTTCTACTGTACAAACTGTGCAGATAAACTGCTAATGTAGTGATTTTTTTTCTATTAAAAAAAACGCATGGGTTTTTATCCTACAGCCTGTTCAAGAAATGTATTTTCTAGTCATATTAGAAGTGTCATTTATCTTTGTCAAGAAATCCAGTCCTAAATGATATAAGAAGCAGGTTCATTCTGTCTGGAGACAAGCTACTGATGTACACTTAGCATGCTAGTAGCTGTGTTTGAGTACTCAGACATAAGTATTCAAGCATTACAAGCAATATGAAATGTGATATGTTGTAACAGCAACATAGATTGCTTTATATATAAAAGCTGACACTAACTAGTAACTTAAACACGGCATTGTGTGAATGGATCAATCAGTACTACTTTCTTAATTCTTCAGCTGAAAAATATATAGTCATGTTTTCTTCTTGCATTACAATTACCAAGTACTAGTTGCAAGAGGCAGTGTAAGAGAACTAATTGCAACATCAAGCCATTGATGTTGTTAACTCTTTATCAAAATAATTGTTGATGTAACTGCTTTTTATAATCAAATCTCAGCAGTGAACTGTCTTGATCTGCACTCCGTGTCGTTTTACCTCTGTTGTCATGTGCACTCCGTGTAGTTTTACCTCTGTTGTCATGTGCACTCTGTGTCATTTTACCTCTGTTGTCATGTGTACTCCGTGTCTTTTTACCTCTGTTGTCATGTGCACTCCTTGTCGTTTTACCTATGTTGTCATGTGCACTCCTTGTCATTTTACCTCTGTTGTCATGTGCACTCCGTGTCTTTTTACCTCTGTTGTCATGTGCACTCCGTGTCTTTTTACCTCTGTTGTCATGTGCACTCCGTGTCGTTTTACCTCTGTTGTCATGATTTCTTCAGCTGTAGCTGTGACTATCCATTGACCTTTTACCACTACCCCTTCGTTCCATGCTTTACTCATTGCCTGTCATCACAACTTCTTCTGTCTGATTTCTAAAACCTAGTTACTCTTTTATTTTCTGCCCAACACGCAGACTTCTTTCCCTTTGAAATTCCTTTCCTGCTTGCAACATACACCATAAATGTCTGTCCCCAAAATCATTGTCTCTCTTCACTGTTTTAAAAATATTATCTTGACCTCTTCCCATGTAACTTTAAACAAACCATTTGTAACATATCTAGACTGACTAAAGTCATATCACTGTAGCTATCGGCCACAAACTGAATGTCTTGAAAGAAGCCTGCTGTTCTAGTCCCAAGCTTTACCGGCTTTTGGCTTTCTTTGTCCTCACACAGAGTACCCACGTTACCACTCTTCCATAGATATTGTAAGATACTCCATCGCCTTTACTTTATTCTCTCCCCACCATCCCCTATCTGATATACATATGCACAGAAAATTAATTCCTACCACAACTGTAGTTGTAAAACAGTAGCTGTTGTTATTATACAGTTTAATAGACAAGGCGCTCTAGCTTGTGTGTATACCATTACCAGATAAGCTCTGAAAAAAGTTGTCAAATACTTAACTACTGGTTACATCACAACAAATGTGGTAAGTAAAGCAAATGGTGTGATGAATGAAACTCTGAGAAAAGTTTCACGTAACTTGATCTATATAAGACATTAATAAGATGAAATATGATAATATTAGAAGCTTCCCCCTTTCTGTTTAATGAAGCACTTTGTAGAAAGATTGGAAGATAGAGAGAGAGAGAGAGAGAAGAAAGATGTACTCACTTGCTGAGTTATAGTGATAACAGACCTTGTACCCTAGCATTCATTTTCATAAACTTCTTAGTCTTCTGGTCCAAAGACCATTTTCAGCTATGACCTGGGCCCAGAAGGCAAGTATACACACGTTTATTGATACTATAAATTATACCATTGGTTTCAATTATATAGGTTCATAGGTTCATAGGTTCATACTAGGCTATCTGCCCGAGGGCATTTATAAGCCTAGCCCATAGTTTTGTGGCTTACGCCACCCCTTTAGTTTGGAGAAACTATGCCCATTATTTTGCTGTGCCTCTGTCGAGCAGTGACACTGAGGTAACCCCTGGGGTGTATCTGCGATCTCCCATCCATTGGTCAAGATTCCTCTTGAACAAGGCCAGCGAGGTGCTCTGCCTCACATAAACCGGGATTTTGTTCCACAGCATAGGAGTCTTTGGGTGATGAATCTATCCCTCCAGCACGTCCTATTAATAACCGTGTCGAGGTTTAAGTCTCCTGCCCTTGTGGCTCTGAGGGATCTAGATTTTTTGAGATGAAGCATGTTCATCAAATCTGGGTTTGACATGGCCTTGTATGTCAGGCATAGGTCACCTCTGAGCAAGCGGTAAGCAACTGAATATAACTGGAGTTCTTTCAGTCGGGCAGCATAAGACAGATTTTTGACACCCTTTATCCTTTTGGTGAGGAACTGTTGTGGCCTCTCCAGCTGCTGCAAGTGTCGGGTCAGATACATTCCGAATGGGGCATTGTACTCGATCATTGGTCTGATGAGTGATGAGTATAGGGAGACTATGACTTCCCTTGATCTAGATGTGAATCCCTTCATGATAAGGTGGGCAATGTAGAAGGTCTTCCTAACTACTTTAGCAATATGAGTGTCGAATGAAAGGCTACTGTCAACCTGGGTTCCCAGGTCCCTAATAACTTCTTCTGTGTTCAGGGGATTGCCACCTATATGGTAGCTAGGGGTAACCTTATTTTTCCCGAAGGGTATGACTATGCATTTCTTGGCATTTAACTTTAGGCCATGGCTCTGGCACCAGTTATCTGTTTCTGTGAGACCCTTCTGAAGGATATTTGTGTCGGATGTGTTTTCAACTACGGCGCCCAGTTTGCAGTCATCTGCAAACTTTGTCAGCCATAACCCTCCTGTGTTTGCTTGTACTTCAGAAAAGTAGATGCCAAACAAGAGTGGGCCCAGGACTGAGCCCTGTGGGACACCACTTGTGACAGGCTTTGAGTCTGACATGGCGCCAGCAACTCTGACCCTGTGGGTTCTGTCACTCAGCCAGTTTGCAACCCATCTTGTAATGTATGGGTTTACATTTAAGTTGATGAGTTTTTCAATGATACCCGAGTTAGGTATTGTATCAAAGGCCTTCGCCAGGTCTAGGTAGGCTGTATGGACTGCCTTTCCCTCGTCAATGGCCTTGGTGACTGTTTCAAAAAAGTCAACCAAGTTTAGAAGGCATGATCTGCCTTTGACAAAGCCAAACTGGGTTGGATCCAAAGTCTGCAAGTTCCCTATGTCTTTATTTATGAGATCCATTATGATCCTCTCCATGGCTTTGCAGATAAGGCTTGTCAAGCTAATGGGACGGTAATTTCCAGGGTCGGTGGAGGCACTGCCTTTGTGGAGTGGGACCACAGTCGCTGTGCGCCACTCCTGGGCATGATCCGGAGGTGAGACTAAGATTAAACAGCTGTCCTAACTGTGGGTTTAATTCCTCATTGAGTTCATGGAGCACACAGCCAGGGACACCATCAGGTCCCATGGATGCTGTGTTCTTTGCCTTGAGAGAGCAATTCTCACCTGGGCGTTAGAGATGTTTAGGGGCTGCAATCATTTGGTATAGATATCTGTCCTTTGGGGGGGGGGGAGAAGTTTGCACTGAACCTTTCAGCCAGTATGTTGGCAATGTCTGTAGGATCAGTAATCTTCACATCATTTTGAACTAATTCTGAGCATATCTGGGAGTTTCCTCCTAGGTTTCTGACATAGCTAAAGAATGCCTTATGTTTGTCTTTAGAGTCCTTAGCTATTTTTTTCTCAAAATTAGCTTTGGATGATTTTATGAGAGCTCTTAGCTTTTTACTTATAGTGATCAGCGGTGTCTTATCTTTTAAGGATTTTGCTCTATCTTGTAGTAGCTTTCTCCTTTTGTTGTAGAGTTTGTTTATGGCTGGGGTCCACCAGACTGGACGCTTGCCTTTGGTACAAAGAGTCTTTGTTTTGCTTGGGATTGCCTGATCCATGCAGCCTGCAGGTGCTGGTAGAAGGCATTTGTAAGTGATTCAGTGGTTTGAGTAATGTTAACCACGCCCAGGGCCTTAAAGGAGACCACACTAGTCTTTAGAAGTGTGAAGTCGGCTTCGAGAAGTTCTTTACTGTGGTCTTTTTCATTTCGGTGGGGCGGGATGAGGACCTCCAGCGAGATTAGTTTGTGATCAGATCTCACCAGTGAGGGGTATACTTCCGGCATTGAACATTGTGCTCCCATGTTCGTGATGATGAGATCAAGTATGTTTTTCCTCTTGTGGGGATGGTGACTAGTTGTTCCATGGCATTTGAGTTTATGAATTCCAGGAACTTTTGGGCTAGAGTGTTTGGGCTTGAGTAGTGTTCCCAGTCTATATTAGGGTAGTTGAAGTCACCTAGTATGATGGTGTTCAGAGATACATTTATCCCTTCCAGTGTTTTCAGGAAGGCCATATGAGGTTCCTGAGTTTGCGAGGGTGGCCTGTAACATGCTACAAATTGCAGAGCAGTCTTGCCTATGGTTAATTGCACCTGGATGGTTTCCGATGCATCGTGCGATGCCACCAATCTTGAGGTGTGGGTGTCCTTGATGAATATGGATACCCCTCCTCCTTTCTTGGTATTGTCCAGGTTTTGGGGCCGGAACGCATGATATGAGGTAAAACCTGATAGTGCTGGGGTGCTCTCAGGAGCCTTGAACCAGGTTTCTGTCACAGCACAGACATCGATGTTCTCCATACTGAGTCACAAAGCTAAGATTGAACAAGTAGAGAGAAGTAATTGCAGACACAGATATCTATTGGAATAACTCCAGATGAAGAAACAAAAATCTAAAATCAAATGCAACATAAATTTACCTATAGCGAGACATATGATTAAGAATATAAGGAATCGCACTGACTTATTCCGGCTGCCTTGTCATGAGTTATGATGCTTTAGTTATATTATTGGTAATGGACTCGCATTTTAATCCAGAATATGCAGGACTGAATAGCAGCTTATGCCATTTATACATAATTAAGTGTTTGGACTGGTTATTGTTTTTCTGTCAAGTATTTGATTATTTATCTAGTGTATACACTATTATCAAAGGATTATTGAATTGTTCTTGCCCATAGTCAGTATTTTCATATTGATAGATATATCGAAGATAGATAGAAGCACTAGTTAATTATAAATAAATCTTTGTAGTGTCCGGAAATTACACTTAAAAATAAATGTCTTAATTTCCAGATTTTCATGTTATAAAATAGAATTTCATTTGTTTCTGGGAGTTATCAGTATCTCTTGTTATAAACTTGTAGGAGACTTTATTTTTATTGCGTGTAGTTAATTTGAATGTCTACTTCTGGAATTTGTGCAGTGCATATATCTACTGAGCATTTAATATTTGTCTAACTGCAGTCATGAAGCAGTTTCACTTAATTGTTTACATTTACCATATTTACCATAATGGCATTGTTATTATTATTGGTTTTAGGACTTACCACAAAGCTACAGTTAGAAACACCTGTCTTAAATTATAGATTTACCATCCCATGACAAAAGTCACTAATATGTCAATGAAGTAGTACTTAAATTTCACACTAACAGTCATCTTCTCAGACAATGGAGTGATTTTGAACCATATGTAGTCCCTTTTTCCTACATTTATTAATAGATATTATGAAGCTGCAAGGTCAGAAAGTGAGCAATATGGTCTATGGGAAAATAAGATTATGTAGTTATAACCCTATCTAGTTTAACATCTGCACAGACTAAGGCTGGAGTTCACAAAGATGGTCTCCTAGTCATTTAAAGTCCCTACCACTGGTAGGTCAGTTTACACAATTGTAGGAAAGCAGTTTAGAGACAGCTTTATCCACAATGAGGAAGACCTTATTACTGATTAATCAGCATGTCTCTGAATCACTTGCTTTTACCACTCTTACAAAAATCTCTTTGCAGCAGTAATTTGCTTCTGACAGCCCATACATTGTGTTGTCACAAGCATCCCCCCCAACACGCACACACTAACATACATGTTCAGACATTCACACACACAAAAACACACACAAACACACTATCCCCTACCTGCCCTTCTACTGCAAACATCCAGGCAGAGACACACACACACATACCTACAACCACACCTGTACAGTCAATTTACTCAATTCATACCCATGAAGACACACACACACACACACACACACACACACACACACACACACACACACACACACACACACTCGCACACACACACATCCTGCCACAATCATACTCACATGCAAAGAAACCCACTACATACCACCAAACTTCACAAAACTTACCTGCAGAATAGCCTCTCCCATTAATTACAATGGGTAACTGCAGCATTTTGTTGAAGTTAATTTTCTAAGCCAGCCATGTAATCACTTAGTTACATAAACAGTAGATATTTGCAGGGGACAGCACATGGCTAATTAGCATCAGCTATTAGCTGCTCCACTGGATTGCCTCACTATTCCATAAAATGACCACTGGTACCGCCCACCATGGTGATTCTTCTAGTCTTGGAAAATCACTGCAGTGGGATGGTCTCTGATGTGGAAAAGGGTACCATGAGGGGTTGGCTGCTCATAGAAGGGTTTATCGTTTATGGTAACCCTTCTGAACACAAGGGCAAATATAGAACATTCAGGAAATATAAACCATTTTGCACTATTAATACATTAAGCAGTTAAGCAATGATATTTATTGGAGACAATTAGAAATAATTTTATTAGAATTATTAGTTTTGTTTAGTCCTAGGCATGTACATCAAAAGGATAAGTGTAACACAGTTTCTAAAATAAGAATGGTGTAAGATTCATGACTCTCCAAAATGAATTAGATATGGAATTTGAAATAAAGGTGCAGTCACATATGCAGACCACCTCAGACCCCTATCACTGTATTCTTTCATCTATAGGTTATTGATGGGGATCTATTCCTGGTAAATAGGGCATCATCAGACCCCACTCTGATGGACCTCCTGCAGATCTGCAAAACAAACAGCACCAGAATTACCCATTCTCATCATCTTCTTTCAGCTGTTCCCATTAGGGGTCGCCACAGTGTATCATCCGTTTCCATTTCTTCCTGTCCTCTGCATCTTGCTCTGTCACACCAACCACCTGCATGTCCTCTCTCACCACATCCATAAACCATATCTTAGGCCTTCCTCTTTTCCTCTTACCTGGCAGCTTCATCCTTAGCATCCTTTTCCCAATATACCCAGCATCCCTCCTCAGCACATGTCCAAACCAATGTAATCTTGCCTCTCTGGTTTTGTCTCCAAACATTCCAACCTGGGCTGACCCTCTAATATACTTATTCCTAATCCTGTCCACCCTCGTCACACCCAGCGCAAATCTTAACATCTTTTACTCTGCCACATCCAGTTCTAACTCCTGCCTTTTTCTCAATGCCACTGTCTCCAACTCATACAACATAGCTGGTCTCACTACCCTCTTGTAGACCTTCCCTTTCACTCTTACTGGTACTCGTCTGTCACAAATTGCTCCTGACACTCTTCCCCACCCACTCCACCCTGCATGTACTTTCTTCTTCACCTCTCTTCCACACTTACCATTACTCTGAACTATTGATCCCAAGTATTTAAACTCATCCACCTTCGCCACCTCTACTCCTTGCATACATACCATTCCTCTATCCTCCCTCTCATTCGCACACACATATAGTCTGTCTTAGTCCTGCTGACCTTCATTCTTCTTCTCTCTAAAGCATATCTCCATCTATCCAGGGTCTCCTCCACCTGTTCCCTACTCTCAGTACAGATCACAATGTCATTTGTAAATATCATAGTCCATGGGGACACTTGTCTTATCTCGTCTGTCAACCTGTCCATCACCATTGCAAATAAGAAAGGGCTCAGAGCTGATCTTTGATGTAATCCCATCTCCACCTTAAACGCATCTGTCACTCCCACCGCAGACCTAACCACTGTCACACTACCCTCGTACATATCCTGTACCACTCTTACATACTTCTCTGACACTCCCGACTTCCTCATACAATACCACAACTCCTCTCTAGGCACCCTGTGATATGCTTTCTCTAAGTCTACAAAAACACAATGCAACTCCTTCCGACATTCTCTGTACTTCTCCATCAATACTCTCAGAGCAAAGATCGCATCTGTAGTGCTCTTTCCTGGCATGAAACCATACTGCTGATCACTAATCATCATGTCCCTTCTTAACCTAGCTTCTACTGCTCTTTCCCATAACTTCATTCTGTGACTGAAATTTAATCCCTCTGTAGTTACTACAGCTCTGCACATCACCCTTATTCTTAAAAATCGGTACCAAAACACTTTTTCTCCATTCCTCAGGCATCCTCTCACTTTCCAAGATTTCATTAAACAATCTGGTTAGAAACTCCACTGCCATTTCATCTAAACACCTCCATGCTTCCACAGGTATGTCATATGGACCAACAGCCTTTCCATTCTTCATCCTCTTCATAGCTATCCTTACTTCCTCCTTGCTAATCCATTGCACTTCATGATTCACTATCCCCACATCATCCAACCTTCTCTCCCTCTCATTCTCTTCATTCACCAACCCCTCAAAGTACTCTTTCCATCTCCTCAACACACTCTCCTCGCTTGTGAGTATGTTTCCCTCATTATCCTTTATCACCCTTACCTGCTGCACATCTTTTCTAGCTCGGTCCCTCTGTCTAGCCAATCCTTTTCTCCCTCCTTAATGTCCAACCTTTCATACAACTCTTTATATGCCTTATCCTTAACCTTTGCCACCTCTCTCTTTGCCATGCACCTCATCTCCTTATACCCCTGTCTACTTTCTTCATCTCTCTGAAAATCCCACTTCTTCTTTGCCAACCTCTTTTTCTGTATACTCTCCTGTACTTCCTCATTCCACCACCAATTACCCATTCTAAAGACTTAAATTTAATTATGATATAAATATGACCTACTGGAGAGATAGGTATGTATCCCAGAGACTACCCCTTCTCTGGAACAGACTACCTATCTATATGAAGCAGGGTTCCTCCCTAAACCAATTAAAATGTAACTTGTAATGCAGAACAGGAAATTCATCCCTGGTTTGGCACCCATCTCTCTAATGGACACAGGCAACCTGTAAATGTTTCAATTCCCAAACCCCTGCTTACACTTACCAAGGGTACCAGAACTTGTCAGAGATATGACATGTGTGACTAGGCTTAACAAGGCCACAGTGGTCATTAGCCTAGTACACACCTATGAACTTATGAACCTATGATCCTAATGCACTTTCAATTGAGATTCCTCATCTAGAAATGATTAGACCTTGTGAAACAATCACTGTATACAATGTAATAGTAAATTTTGTAAAATATAAGTCTGCCTCTAAATTTAGATAATATTCTCCAGAAAAGAAAAAAAATGTGCATTTATAGAAAAGATTAAATACATTTCTTGCAGTAAAAAAGCATTATAAATAATGGCTTGATTAAACAAGAAGAGAATAATCATAGGATGCTACTTCCCACTTGGCCAAAACATCCCATCCCTGGAAAACCTCTTGAACTTGGTTAAGCATTGCCTACCCTAGGAAACCATAATCCTAAGTGGCTTTAATATCAACTGGCTATCTTGTAGTAATAGTCCTCCAACCCACCACCTAAACCTTCATGGTTTCTCCCAACTAATACAGTCACCTACCCAGATAAATAAAAACTCTAATAAACATACTACTCTCAACTGGATATTAGTCAATAAAGACCCTCACCCATATTTAGCTGGCTGTCTACCAGTCTCAGTGACCAGACTCCAACTTTCCTTCTGAGACCCTGCTTAAATTGTGCTAAACCCATGACCTATAGGCAAATCCAAAACAGGGTAAACTTTAACCCTCTCTCCTTTATGTCATCCCTTCAAAAATGTGATTGGACACTACTAAAGTACCTCAATCTGGATGAAGCTGTCCACTTCTTCAATAGCACCTTCCTAAACATCCTAAACACGCATGCCCGCATAAGAAATGCCAGAGTCAAAACACAGTGCTCCCCTTGGCTACAAGAATGCACCAGGGCACTAATGAAAATCAGATATAAGGCCTGGGAGCACTGACGCTTAACACATCCCCCCTCCTGTAGACAGTCATTCCTAGAGTTGCTCAATAAGGCCAAAAAGCCAATAAAAAAGATAAAACCCAATATTATCAGTCTGCCCTAAACTCCTGCCATCACAACCCTAAGCAGTTCTGGTCCACAATAAACTCCATTCTCCACCCAGGTAAAATAGGCACCCCCCCACCTAGCACTCCCCCTTCCTCCAGCAGTATTGCTGACTCATTCAATAAGTACTTTACTGAAACCATTCTGTCTTTGAGTAAACAACAAAACTCTCTACCTACCATGCCCACATCAAAACCAAATACTGTGCCCACAGTCTTTTCTTTTTCATCAGTACCTACCGCCTATATAAATAAACTTCTATTGAAACTTAAGCCTACAAAACTTGCAGCTGACAATCCCCCCTCTGAATACCTAAAAATAGCAGCAGAAGTCCTAGTTTATCCAGTCTCAATCTTACTTAATCAGTCCTTATCAAAAAGCTATGTCCCCACATTGTGAAAAATATCCCACATCATTCCCCTCCATAAAGGTGGCTCCTCCACTGAACTTTCCAATTACTGACCCATATCCATCCTTACTCCACTTTACAAGATACTTGAGAAATGCATCCATTCTCAAGTCTTAGACTACCTCTTAGCTAATAACCTCCTCTCCAGCATCCAGTATGGCTTCAGGCCATACCACAGCAAGGGTCTGTATCACATAGTCAAAGTCTTATAACTTCGAACACGTAATGTTCAAACAGTTATGTTCAAAGTTATAAAACTTTGACTATGGATAAAAAAAAAAAAAAACAGAAAACAAAATAAACTGTTTTAAGCATAGGGGGGCAAGCCCCCTTGCATCCCCCACACCCCCGCTACATAAATATACAAACTCCAAGTTCACACCCCATTGAACAAAATGGAAACCTCCGCTTATAGAGATTTCCATTGAAATGCTTGAACTTTTACAAATTTGAACTTATGATATAGACCATATGACTACCACCTTGCTCTCTTTCACTAACACTATCTTTCATCATAAAAATAATGGTCTGTTCGCCTCTGCTATATTTCTGGATATATCCAAGGCTTTTGACATGGTCTCACACAAACTACTAATCTCTGTTCTCACTAACCTATCCTTTTCCCAATCAGCTACTGATTGTTGGAAGCCAGTTAGACAGCTGTGAAACCAATCAGTTGTCTGGCATAATGACCTGCCTCCTCTTTTTCCTGTAACACTAGGTGTTCCCCAAGGCTCCATCCTTGGTCTCCTACTATTCTCACTCTTTACCAGTGAAATATTCGCAGCCACCAAGCATGCTTCTCTTGTACAGTATGCAGATGATTCTACTTAGCCAAAGACAATACCATCATTTCCCCAACAGAACACACCAATCTACTTGGTGTTGAGATTGATAACAATCTCACATTTCTCTTACCATAAAAAAGGTTCACAAAAAACAAGGTGCATTGTATAGAAACAAACAATTCCTCACCAAGACAGCCATAGTCTCTGCTGCCAATTCCCACATAATCTCTGCTTTACTCTACGCCTCTCCTATACTTACCTACCTTAGACAAACAGACCAAAACAAGTTCAAGGATTGCTACAATAAAATTACTAAGTTTGTCACTGGTGCGTCTTATTGCAGCCACCACTGTATCTCACTTAGAGACCTTGACTGGCTTGAACTCCCTCAACTTCTTCAGCTGAATCAAATCTCTCTCACCCACAAGTTAGCAAACTCTCCTCTTAAAGTTCCACCCCTTAAAAACCTTCTCCAGGCCTACTGCTCCACTAGGCCACTACACTCCAGCAGCAAAAATCTACTTCTAGTGACCAAACCCAAGAACTCAGCAGGAGAAGCACTATTCTCATGTGTCATATCCAGATTATGAAACATTCTCCCCCCTTCTATGACCACACTACATTCTTGCAATCACTTCAAGACTGCACTAAAAACTCACTTAAAAAGTATCTGGTTATGCCTATGCACCAATCCTGACTAGTAAACCTCCATTTTACCTCCCTTTCCTCTCCCATCCCCTAGCCACCCTGCCTCACACTATCTGATCATTGCAATCCTTCCTCTGCAGGCTCTGGCTCACCCTTTACCCTCCCCTTCCCTCCTCACTCAATCTCTCAGACCTGTTATAACATGGTTAACTACCTCACTTCATCTCAACTCCAAGTACATATCCAAATGACTTACATCGAGCTTCCTCTCACTACCACGTATACTACTCACTCAGTCTCCGCTCTTACTCCTCTATCTTCCCCTTCCATCCCATCAGCCCTTCTAGCTTGTTCCACCTTCATGTGAAGCATCTGCTTTATATCTGCTTGAGTTTAGTGCAATATTTGTACATAAGAATTAGGTTTATGAGTTTAGAACAGTATCAGTTTGAGCTTAGTACTATCTGTATATACATCCTACCTTTATTCCTAGCCTCTAGCTAGATATTGGTATATCTGTTCATTACCATGTTTCATATTGTATGTATAGCTAATGTTTGCTGCAGTATGTATTATTTGCTATTGTATGTATATTCAGTTGTTCTTCATGTACTCTGATGCTCATTTATTCTTCTGTGGAGCCTATGTCCCCGGGCCTCCTCTGAAAAAGGACCTGTGTCCAGTTGGAATTTCCCAGTAAACAAATGTAAATAAATAAATAATGTTTCAGTAGTTAAGGTTTATTTAAAAAAATGCAGAGAAAAGATTGACTCCCAAGTCAGAGACAACTGACTACTACAGGTGCAGAACTTGATCTGTTACTGAGCATCAGGTCGGAAGCTAGTGCAAAGTACATATGCAAATTAGCCACTAAAAAGATTTATTATATATTTCATAAACAGTTGTATTTTAAATCAAGACTATCTAAACAACTACTTTGCACTTCCAGTGATATACCAGTAGAGGAGTGCTATTGTTGTGAAATAGTAGCACACCATTCCCAGCCCCCTTATAACACACACACACACACACACACACACACACACACACACACACAGACACACACACACACACACAGACACACACACACACACACACACACACACACACACACAAAACCAGAGGCCCAAAAATTTGGATCATTTTTAAATGTTGCTCTTAAAAACTTAGAAAGTTGATAGAATAACAGTTTTTCAATCTAGCATGAATTTTCTGAAGGGTATGAATCTGAAAATCAAATATCTGTCATTTTTTTTCTGATTTCAGTCTTCAATGATTTGGCACTGATTTGCTAGAAAACCACAACTTTATGAAAATCAGACCAAAGAATGAGGCAAACATCTGGATGTACTGCACAAATCTGTACAGTTGAGAGGAATCACCGTGCCACTGTGCCATACTATGAGTGAAATATGCCAGTCTGGGGCTACAGCATAACACTTTCTGATATTATGGTGTAACATTCATGTGAAATTAAACAGGAGGAGGAGGAGGAAGAGTAGTAGTAGCAGCAGCAATCGCAGCAAACAGGAATGGGTTGTGAGCAGAATCTTGTTCGGTAACTTTCTGAATGGCATTGCCTGTTTCTGCAAAGCACAATTTACAGCATTCCCATGCATGAAAATCATGTGGTCAGCTCCTAGATAGGTTTGTGTTCATGGAAGAACTGTAGTGGTCTAAGCTGGGCCCTAGTGCATTGCTGTGTGTTGACAATTTACAATGCTTTGCTCCATTAATATATTCTGAAGGTACCATGTATTCACTCTGTGATTACATGGACACACAGTGCTCGCAGCTATAGGCCTCTATTATACTCTCAGGGCACATTATGCACTCCTCCTTCAGAAGGAAATGGTGTTGTACTGCTGTGCAGTCTCAGTATAACTTCAGGACACCTTCTGCATTGTTTCTAAAGAGGGAGTCAATGATGTGATCCTGTGCAGCTTTTATATACTTACTGGGCAAATTATGAACTTTTCTTGTAGTAGATGATGATGATGTGCTTTTCTGCAGCCTCAATATACTTCAAGGGCCATTATGCAATGTTCTGGCTAAAATGGACAATGATACTGCATAGCTCCTTTCTACCCCCAGGCCACTGTGTTCATCATTAATATGAAGGAGGCAGAGCTCTGCTTATTTGCAGCTTCACCGTCTGCACATTTCCTATAGACATGGCTAGCGCAACGCTGATGTGCAACCCCATTACACCCTCAGGTCATCTTGAACACTAATCCTATGAAACTGGACAGTGCTGTGCTATTATGCAGCTTCTGTATACCCCCTGGGTATCCTGCACTCTGTCCCTACAGAAAAGCACAATGCAGCTTCTGATACTCCCATGAGCCATTTCGCTTTGTTCTTACAGAAATGGGTGATTCCACACTTCTCTGCAGCTTCAGTATAAATTACAGGACACCTTACACAGTGTCTCTACAGCAGTGAACAGTGCTGTGATGTTCTATAGCTTCAGTAATCCCCTCAGGGGAGCTTGTGCACTAAAGAACAGGGCAATACTGGGCAACATCCATATACCTCTAAGGTATTGTGAACACTGCTCTTTTGGAGTGTGGACACTACCGATCTGCCATGTACATTCTGTATATCCTTAGTGTGCCTTGCATTCCATGTTTAAGGGGGTTCACAATGCTGTAATACTATGCCTGTTAGTAAACCCAAGGTAACATTATGTGTTGCAGCTGCAGATGGCACATGGTGTTGTCTTTCTGTACACCTTCAGAATATATGTTGTCCTCCCCCAAACCCCTCCTGATAATACCCCCAACATTTGCACTATTCTTCCCTATTTGGACATAGAGCCTGTGAGTTTTCAGCATGTTGTAGCAATGCTGTTACTGTTATTATTATTATTAAGCACATGGATACTGTCTTTCATTGTTTACCGTATGATATGCTACACATATATGTGGCTCACAACTTTATTTGTTTTTTTAATAATGTACTTAATGTGATGTTACACTAAATATAAAGATATCAAAACCTTATGTATGATAACACTGATCCTATCATCCTGCTAATCTGACCCAGACCCCCCCCCCCACGTAGATTTATGTCATTATTCTGAGTGGCAGTAAGAAAGAAAAATGTAAGACCATTTTAGAGCTATCAAATGATTAGGCAATTTAAATAAGAAAAATGAGAACAATGAATAACAAGAATGTTTTAATAAAGCAAATAAACATGTCTCAAGATGTAGACAAAATGTACAGTATTGTTTATTTGTGTTTACCATTTTGTTGTTTTTTAGTTGGTAGTGGGTTAGTACAAAGATTTTCTTCAGCCACAAACTAGACTGAAGAGTAGAAATATGCTTCAGATAAGTGTTAACAGAGCTGGATGTCATGCAGGCAAAGTAAACAGGCTTTAGAAGCATGACACACAGAAAAGGTAGGCTTTGACAGCAGGCAAGGTCATCTTGGCTGAATAAGCATGTCTTCCATTTTCCCTTCCTGTTGTTTAAGATGTTAATATTAAATAACTTACAGGTAATTTCAGAGACAAATACAAGTATTCAAACTTTCTGCCCTGAACATAACTTAATTCTAACTGCTTTTGACCTTAACACCTCCTTACAAGCTTTGTTTTACAGTATCTTCTATGCTGTTCTTGTAGGAAAAACAAAATCTCTTCTGCCTTGCATCCTTACTAATCTCCAGTACTAAGTAAAACTATATATATATATTTTTTTCACTTTGAAACACCTTTTCAGGTGCAGCAGTAATTCCTGCTTATAAAGCAATGGCATGCATGGCAAAGTAAATAGTCATAGAATGTAAAAACTTCTGAAATGGCGTAATCACTAAAACTGTGAATGTATTTTTTTCAGAGATTTTAGAGACAGTGTAGCATATTAGCTGCCATAAGTGAATAATTGTCAGCACTGAACCTGCAGATATCAACCTCAGATCATTGAGTTTCTTCTGGAGACTTTTTCTGTGAAATTTAATAAATTACCCCATATCATGTGACCTTAAAATAGGTTAATTTCTGTCATTATGTTACTGAGTAAAAGATTTGTAAACTGAAAGTAGATTTAATACGGCAGATCATGCACTACAGTTGCCAAGAAATATTATAAATATTTATATTATTCAGATTATATTGGCTCTAAATTATTTTTCCTTAGCTCAGGTTTCACAGTTTATTGTTTTGTTGTTTGCAAAACTAAAATCTTTTGAGGTGCAAACATATCCATCCTTCTAGCAGCAATACGTACATATTTTTCCTTATGGATTTTATTAATAATCCAATAAAAATAACGCATTCACTTTTGTTTGCTTATAGGTACTTCAACACTTCCTTGGGTAAGGATTCTGCACTTTATGGTTCAGCCTGCGCTGTCAATAAGAAATGACTGGACCAGAGGCTGTTCTAATAAAAAACAGATATTTTAGTCAAAATATTATTGCAGCTTGTAAATTATTTTCCTCCAAATTGTGATGATTTTGCAGATACATACATAAAATAGTTAGCTATGTGAGTACAGCCTTCCATATGGGTACTGTTATAATCAGGGATGTATGCACCAGTACATTAATATACTCTGTTCTCCTAGAACTGCTCATATGTTAAGGTAGAATGCTACAGATGCTAATGATGTAATAAAACGAGGTACAAATTACAATCACTGTGATCCTGTACTGAACCTTGGGGATGGAACTTGCATTTTTTTCTGTATTGGCAATCAATCTGAGAAAATATCATATAGTACAATGACTTGCTCCACATCTTAATATGTACTGCTGGAAAATGTGTAAACTGGAAATTGTAACAAAATCAACTGTAGCTAGAAGCTACATTAAATTGTTTGTCAGAGTTGGGGAAAAGGATCAGATTATTGCAGGTTTATCAAAAACCTGTGCTATTCTTACAAAAACTGTGCATAAAACACTTAAAAACTAATCTTTAAATAAGCTGTATCTCCCATTAATAAATTCAGTAATTCACACAATTTCTTCCCATATGAGTAAAAATGAAATAACATTTTTTCTCAATGTACACAACATAGTTATGAAACTTGTATATTTAACTTCATCTTGCCAGCAGTATTAGAAGACACATGCTGTTCTTGAAAGTAAAACCCAAAATGACTAAATGTTTAAGTAGAAAGCTGCACATGTGTGATCAACAATAGCGAGTTTACAGTTTAAAGCAACCTACTGTTGGCTTCACACAGTTATTACTGGGAACTCTGCAGAACAATCATTAAAATCTCATTAAAGGCTATCCAGTCAAATCAAGATTATCTATCATTGTGGGGCACACAGACATGTGAACTTAAAACTGTTATCTGCACTGTCTGTTAAGAGATGCTACATTAATTGTTTGATTAATACCTATCTGCATTGATAAGCTATAAAAATCTATTTACAAAATGATTTGTGCTTTGCAACCATTAAACTGAAAATATTTAGAATCTAGGAATAGCCTCAAGGTAGGCAGTATAAATATATACTACAGATTTCATATACTGATAATAAAATATATTAATACATCTCTGCGATGCTGTTGAGTCCAGAACTACATTAATAAGTATCAGAAATTGTTAAAAAATAAAGCTAACATTTTCTAGTGGAACATTTACTAGTTGATCAGTGTACCTTGCAATTCATTTCTGACCCTTTTAATAATTTATTTCTTTATCTGACCTTTCTAATGGTATGACTGCTGCAGAGATGGAGTTATTGATCATTTAATAAAATGTAGCATCGAGCTCCAGGATCTTGTATGCACAAACTAAATCTATACAATAAAATGTTCATATTACATCATAATTTCCCACAGGCATTTCTAATACTCCTTTCACTTTGTGAAAGCAAGGACATTCATTTAAAGGACACCAAAGTAAATCTGATCACATGCATCCAGAGTATGGAACATGAAAAAACAGTAAGTCCAGACAAGCAATAACACATTTCCAGTAGATATTACATGTTAAAAGTATCTCAGGAGAAACAGAAGTACATCTAATTTGGCATCATGTGGACATGTACTATTTTACAAAGGATTGAAGCTTTGCTGTATTAAGATAAATTCAAAAGAAATAGCACTGAGCTTTTACTATGTTAGATATTAATGAAATTATTTACAATAAAGCTCACAGTGTCAATTTCATTGATCAATACATTTCACTTTTTGAGTCTTTTTTGAAAATGTATGTACTATAATTCTTAGAATATAAATAAAGGTCGAGTTATGGTGTAATCTAATGGCAATCGTATGCAGAGAAGAATAAAAGCAGTGCCAGCCCTGGTAATCTTAGTGCAAGAGGGAAAAGGGTGAAGCACATATGCCAGACTAATTTTATTGATACACAGAAGTTGTGCTCAGTGTCTGCTCAGGCTAATATTTTATTTAAACTCTTTTAGTGATAAACTACAAAGATACTGAAAGCTATTATTTACCGATGGCAACTGCCAGGAAAATGCGAAGAGGAGGATACCACAACAAAGGTCCAAAACAAGTATGGCTGCATTATATCTCATTAAAATTACTTCTGCCACCAAGTGCATCAGTAAATTGCACATATACATTCGCAAACATATATATTCAAATTTCTGTCTAACGACTTCTCCCTCTCACTCACTCGCTGATTGATATATATATATATATATATATATATATATATATATATATATATATATATATATATATATATGGGTCTATATCAAAATTCCAAAGAGGTAAAACACTGAACGTGAAAACATCAAACCCAAAATATCAAAAGGTGAAAATAGAGAAGCCCCAGAACATCAAACTCTTACCTAGGGCAAGATTTCAGTGAGCCGTTTTGTGGCTTCGCTATTTCCTCCACTGTGGTGCGAGAGTTACGGACCTTAGAGTTAGGGTGCGGGTTAAGGTAAGTGGATAGTTATTAATGCATGTATGATGTAGTATAGGGTTGTGTTTTGTTAACTGTATGTGTGTGTATTAATTTGTTTGTTTGTGTATAGATTTGTAGGGTATGTGTGCGATAGTTATGGACCTTAGGGTTAGGGTGCGGGTTAAGGTAAGTGGATAGTTAGTAATGTATGTGTGGTTTAGTGTGTGGTTGGGTTTTGTTAACTGTATGTGTGTGGTTTATTTATTTTGGTGTGCTTGTGTTGTGTGTATGTTTCTCGGAACAGCAAATTTTTTTCCCTGGGAAAAAATATGCTATTCTGAGCGTTCAGTGTTTTCAATATGGTGTTCGACATTTTGGAATTTTGAATATATGATATAGACCCTATATATATATATATATATATATATATATATATATATATATATATATATATATATATATATATATACCCAATTTATAGGCATTTGACTTCACTGATTACGGTCTTTTCCCAAACTAACTAAATGAAATTAGTATCAATCTAGGCACCATTCCCTGGTTTAAAATCTACCTAACATACAACTCAGAGTTAAAAATAGGATTTTCCCAATCGTAATCTGCACTTATAACCAAAGATGTAAGACAAGAATCCATTCTTGCACCCCTGCTCTTCTCCATATTCATTAACAAACTCCCCTTTGACCTCTTCCACCTCCCACTCATCCTCTAGGCTGATGCTATAGTCATTTATGGTCACTTACTGATTGGGTCACTCTCACACGTATATTCCATCCCAACTCTGGTCTGACTTATACGAGCTCCACCAATGGCTTACAAACCATAAACTACTTCTCACTATACTTTTCAGAACTCCACAAAAAAATCATCAAGTACCTGATACCTTAACTGCCTTTCACTTGCACAATCATTCCAAAGAAAAAGACTCCACTTTCAAGTACCTGGGATTATGACTAAATCAGTTGCTAAGCTTCCATTTCTACATAGAAAGAGTGAGAGCAAAAATAAACTCCCCCCACTTCTGGGCCTGAAAGATCTCCCCACTTCTATCCCAACTAGCCAGAGCAGCAATTGACAAAACAGTCCTCCTTTCTCAATTGGAATAAGGATTACACATTTTCTCTTCAGCCTTCAATAAAAATGTTGCTACACTCCAGACAATCTCTAACACCATCTACCAGTTCAGTACAAACTCACCCCTCTGTGAACATCACTGTAAAACTCACCCCTCTGTGAACATCACTGTGTCACCCTTAAAAGTGAAACAACTACTCATAAACCAAAGATCTAACCTACTCTTAGTATTTCAACTGTACAAGCTACTCTACCTGCAGTTATTTACTCCCCTTGCAGCTAGGCATCTTGTAAAACCTCCTCATACAAAAGAAGACACTATTGACAAACCAGACCGGCTCTCATTATCTCAAGTGCCGAACGCCACAGTAATGCATATGTATTCTCTTCTTAGGCACCTACTGTTTGGCAAATTCTCCTAATCAACCTAAAGGAAATCAACACTTAATAGAAACTCAAAAAGTACTTCTACATCCAAACCAAATGCTGCTGCTGCAGCTTAGGACATACCACCTGCCACACTATCCCTATCGCTTTCCCAAGTCTCCTCTCCTCTTTTGAATTTACTGAAGGTTGACTCATTTTAGATACTAATGTATATATTGTACATTGCACTCTGCTTGTTCGCTACAATGTATACATGAAGTGTTACTATGTTACTAGTCTAAACTGTTGTTATTGCTTCCATTCCCACATATTTTGTTTGTGAAATACTTTGCATTTCATCTGGGCTGAGCCTGAAAAATGGACAGTATAGATCAGTACACAACCCTGATAAATATATAAATATACACACACACACACACACACACACACACACACATATATATATATATATGTATTAGTTTGTTACTTCAGTAATATATGACTGCACTATTGCTTATGTTATTTATTTCTTATTTTTTCTCTTGTACTTTTTTTTCTCTGAGTGAATTTTTTGTGTGCTATTGTGTGCTATTGTATATTTTTATCTGAGTAAAATCTGTACATTTGCTATTTGTAAGTGTTTCTCTTGGAGCTTTTCTCCCCGATCCTCTGCTGAAAATGGACATGTATCCAGTTAGACCAGCCTGGTCAACAAATGTAAAATAAAAATTAAAAAAAAAAAAAATATATATATATATATATATATATATATATCTATCTATATATACATATATATATATATATATATATATATATATATATACACATACATACATACACACACACACACACACACACACACACTTGTGTGTGTATATATATATATATATATATATATATATATGGGTCTACCTGATAACGCCGAAAGTCCACAATGCCGACGACGAGAACACCGGAAGACTGACAACAGAGATAATCGACAGTTGAAAATCCCGATGCTGAGAACACCGACATGTTAAGGTAAGTGTGCGATAGTGAGGAACTGTAGGGTTAGGGGCGGATTAAGTGAGTTAGGGTTAGGGCGCGGGTTAGGTGAGTGTGTCATAGTGGCAGACCTTAGGGTTAGGGTTTGGGTTAAGGTTAGTGCATAGATAGTTGTGCATGTAAGGTTTAGTGTAAGTTTGTAAGGTTTTTGGTGTGCTTGTGCTGTGTGTGTGCTTTTTGAACAGGGCATTTGTTTTGTTTGTTGATTATCGGTATTGTGGTTTGTCGGGCATGTGAAGTTTCGTGTTTTTGAACTTTCGGTTTTGTCGTTTCGGTGATTTCGTTGTCGGTGTTTTAGCATGTTGGTGTTATCAGGTAGACCATATATATATATATATATATATATCTACACACACACACACACACACACACACACACATATATATATGTGTGTATATATATATATATATATATATATATATATATATATATATATATATATATATATACACACACACACACACACACACACACACACACACATATATATGTATATATATATATATATATATATATATATATATATATATATATATATATACACACACACACACACATATGTACCTATATATATATATATATATATATATATATATATATATATACATATATATATATATATATATATATGTATAGATATAGATGTTGATAGATGCATGACTGTTATACTGTCGATGACTCATTTTGTCAGCAGGGTGCAGTGAATGTGTGTGTGTGTGTGTGTGTGTGTGTGTGTGTGTGTGTGTGTGTGTGTGTAGTATCATAAAGAGGAAGTTTGGTTGCTAAAAGTAAGTGTTTATGTTTGATTTTAATACCAAAAGTTTTGGATATACTGAAAGGTGGGCAGGGATGTTCCAAACAGAAATGGTATTACAAGTGAGATTGAAAGAATTATACAAATCTACACTAAGATTAACTAAAAACATAATCTATTAGATTAACAAATCTGAATATATAACCTTCTTGTGGAATAATATAAAAAATTGTCTGAGACTAATAAATAAGATTCAAATTTACCACAAGACTAGGACAGAAAAACACTCAAAAGACAGCACATTTATACAAATTGACATCACTAATGTATTTAGCCCTGTTATTTATGATTATATTTCACTACATGAAACACAAATGGTTTGAAATGTAATTAATAAAAAAAAAATAATAATTTTTGCTGCAGGACAAACCCCCTGCACCCCACCCCTTCCTCTCATTATGTATACCAACTCTGAAATCACAAATCAAATGGAAAGGGGCAGCATCCTACAATGAACTGGCAATTCGACAAAACAATGTCCGTCATTAGACCTTCAGTATAAAGAGCATACAATCGAGCACATTGCACCCTTACGTGTGTGTGTGTGTGATTGATTACATAAGCTTGTCTTAGCAACAACAAGTACAGAACTTCAATAAGTTCAACAAAAAGCAAACATATCACAAATGCAAAATTGTGAACTCCACAAATGGTGATCTGAAGAATATTGCTAACATCAAATTCCAACAATGTACAAGAAACAAAATAAGTATTTTTTTCTATGGACTAAGTCCCCCTGTGCCCAGCATATGAGGGGCAAGCCCCCACATCTGTGAAATTTAAATATACAGTTTCTAAGACCACATTATTTTGAAGCAGTGAGATAACCCCCTATGAGCAGAAATCATTGTCAGCACACAAAAGGAACATGCAACAACAATGATTTCAGTGAGGAAATTTTCAGATCAATCATACCATATACTATCCCACCAAACACACTAACCTGCCTCACTGACTATTCAGCTATATCACGCAAGACAGCTCCACAATATTCCTACTACCCAGATATGTGGCTTTAATATTGTTTGTCTATTGTGCAATGAAACTACTGTGAAGAAAACAAAACCACCCAACAGCATTAGTCAATATTATGCACTACTGACATTCTGCCCTACTGTCTGTCTGAAGAACTGAATGAGGATCACCTGGCAAAGCCTTGGTACCACATACCTATTGTGTTAACCATTCCAGACTACATCTTCCTCCGTGTAATCTGTCTACAGTTCATACTTTATTCAGCCATCAATTATTGTTATGGTATGGTGTTATAAATGCTGTGTCATTTGTTACCATTACATACCATATTTGACAAAGATGGCGGTATCACCGTCAGTTCTTTTTGCACAGTGTGGTTACATAATATAATCAGTAATTTTCCTCAGGATAAATTGATGACACCAGCCAAAAGGAAAACAATAGCTCTTACATTATTTCCAGAACTTGATTTGTTCTGATAAGACTATGGAAGGAGTACAAGAGAAGGGATGCACATTTATCATTCTGACTGTTGGAGCAACTGTGGAACTGTGCAGAACACTGACCTAGTAACCGAAACTTCACAGACTTTGCTATCAGGATTGACTGTGCATTATGCAGACATTAACAGACATCCAACAGATTCTGGGTTTGTCTCGTCTTTGTACTTTCTTTAATGGCTCTTGAAACTGAAGGTTCTCACACAGTGCAAAGATGCAAAGATGATATGGTCAATGCTGTGGATTCCTCAGAACTGTAGGTGAACTAAAGATTGGAACGATGAATGTGGGGTGTTCTTCCATTGCCACTCTGAGGTGTAGTCTATATTACCCCAAATTCCAAAAAAACATTGTTAAATTCAAGTTAACCTTTATCAGCATTTCTTGGCTTATCCCAAAACTGGCATGCATATTTGTCATTTTTCATCTCTATTAATGAATGTTGCTCTTCTTCTAACTGTTTGTTATTTTGCACTCATCCTAGTGACATTGATTAAACAAAAACATTTTGCTAAAATGGTAAGCTCACGTTACACGCACTCCCTTTTCATTGGTGACCTAGGAGTAATGTCTCATTAAGTAGCTTACTCAGATTCACACAATAGACAAATGGAGCCTATGGGAATCAAACCCATGACTACTGCAAGTTCAGGGCCTTAAAGTACTTAGTCTTAAATTAAAATGGAATTCCATTTCTATAAGATGAAAATCTTGAACTTATACCAGTGACTGCTAAATAGAATTTCCATTTATTCAAATGGTTGAATAATTATTCCACAATACAATTATTGCTACACAAAATTAAAACAAGTACAGATAACAGAATTGCCCGCTTTGCTGCAAATTGTTCATATAGAACTCATCACTGTACTGCTTTGAGACAGCTCCACTGGCTTGAACTGCCCAACCTCCTAACCTACAATCAGCTCTGCCTCTGTCATTCTATCTATTACCTCCCCAATAAGTGTCCTGCCCTCAAAAACCTAGTACAACATCACTCAGCCAAAAGGCCTCTTAGATCATCAAGCAAACTACTACTAGAAGTCACCAACAACTACAATAGCTTTGGAGATGCACTATATAGTAGTTCAGTGGCTAAAAAATGGAACTCTGTCCCTACTAGCATTCAAAACATATCATCCAAAGCCTCCTTTAAAGACCTCATCAGGCAACATCTCAAGCAAAGTTGGCAGTACCATGATTGCTCTCCAGGCTAGTGAAAGCGGATAACATATACATACTAAATCTAGAGTACTTGATAATAGTTTTCAGTCTTACTCACAAACACTAGCTAATCTACAATGTATGTACTGCACCTGTGGACTATGTATGTATTCTACCTATGTTCCAAATTTCAGCTGTACACCACAAATCTATTAATTACCTTTATTTTTAAAATTAATATGTTTTTTGTTTGTTCTCTCTCCACTGTAACTGTTTGTGTGCTGCATACCACTGTAAAAACATGTCTCTTTTAATTTGTGTGTATACTGATCATATCTAAATAAATGTGTCTGTAATTTTTCTTTGTGGAGCTTTTCTCCCCGGGCCTCTGCTGAAAAAGGGCCTTTTCAGCTCAGTCAGACACCCCCGGTTAACAAATGTAAAATAAAATAAAATAAAATAAATGAATACCACAAACTAAGTTTGCCAGCAGTGAATGTAAGAAGTACAAGTTATGATGAATGAAGTTCTGGCTATACATGAAAGGAAATCTCATTTCTTTTTTACTCAGTTCAAATGTATCATATGCAAAGCTTCCAGTTGAATTTTTAAATGGATTTTAATGATTTTGGCAATGCTTCTGATAAGAGTGGGCATTTACGATACATGAAGAAGAGATGCCTGCTTTTCAAACTTGCTGAGTCAAACACATGGATGATGAATCTTGATTCAGCTTCTAGGGTCATTTTTCTCTAAGAATGAAGAGTAAGCATGAGTGCAAAGCACTGTCCCAATAGAAGGCCTTACGCTAATGTGCTCTTCCATGTTTATTAACCACTGTATTATTGCTTCGAGAGTCATTGAATATATTTCATTCTACAAATGGTATGTTCTGTTCTAGAAATCTTAAGTGTTTAAATTAGCACAGTTCAAATTTCAACTCTAAATGAATTAGTCATTCAGTCATTGCCTAGTTAGTTACTGAGAAAGTATTAATCAATGCTGTTGTAGAGTTTTAATATGTCTGTACATATCCTGCGCATGCAGTATCCGTGTCTAGTTGGAGTTCATGAATACTAGTCACTTATCTGATGTACCATCAGTGGAAAGAGTAATGCAAAGTATCTTTGCAGCCTGTAGGATGTGTCTTTCTGCATGTATTTTCTTGTTATACTTTTCCCTGGAATTCAGAAAAAAGACTCTCGGCTTATGGTCACTGCCTACCACATGTGAGGTGATTACCACTACATTATGAAAGCGCAATATAGAGACAGCTATGGCCATAATGAGAAAGACAATTTATAATCAGTTCTTTGGCATATCTCTGAATTACACACTAACCAATACTAGCCCTGTCAGAGCAGATGATGGTAGTGTTCTCCCTAGAGGTCCATGTATCACATTGGCAGAGGCACCACCTATGTTCAAACATACATTCTTCAACAAAAAGACCCCCACTCTCACTGGATCACACACAAGGAAACATTCACCCTTTCTCCCAGATGCCAGCTGAAAATTATTGATTATTTTGCTATTTGCCCATAATTCTGGAGTCAAATGGCTCAGAGCAATGCATAAAATCAGATAGCAGAAAAAGCAACTAATTTAACACCTGACAAGAGACAAAGGTTAGAAATTATATGAAAGTTTAGCAGCCAGTGTGGACATGTATTAAGGGTATATTCACAGTTGTAAAAAGCTAAACCAGTCATCATTCATAATATCAAAGGAAACATATTGACTACACAGCTGGCTGACTTCAACACTCACATGGGGCATCACATCTGATCACAAAAGTAGACTAAATAATGTTCCTTTTACAATAATTAGATCACAGCCAAAATCCACTTAAAGATCACACTCACACAGACAAACACACCATACCAGTTAATGTTCTATGTGGGGAGATTCACCCCCCACACCCCCGAAAATAGAGGCTCTGCCCCACATCTCTGTAACTTACATATACTAACTCCACAGTTGCACAACAGCGCTCACTGTGAAAATGTTACTGCACTGCTGGTGTCAACTAAGCACACATCAGCTACAGCAAACTATGATGAACTGAGATGTCAGTAAAAGAGAACAGTACCTTCAGCTGTCATCAAAATGAAGCACCGGGATTATAAACTGAAAGAATATGAAGTGATACAGGAGAAACTGAAGCATTAGGTTGAACCGGCACTCCAGCCAAGAATCAAACCAGAGAATCTCTTGATGTGAGGTGACAACACTACCGCTGCACCACTGCATCATCTAGATGGTGGATTAAGGATTGACTCTATGGTTTCCTGTTCTTTGCTAGAGTTCACACATTATCAGCTGTACAAGCCAAAAGAAAAACAATCGAAACACTAAAAAGCATCATGTAAAAATGGAGAATTTGGCAGTAAAATATGCACATCACTTAAAACAGGACGCATGGCAATATTCAAATATATAACATGAGATATACAGTCTATATAATAATTTTCAGTAATATTCTAAAAAGAAGCAAATATTAATATCTTTTTTGCATTCACTGAACAAAGTCTTCTCCTAGCCTTTCGTCTTTGATTCCTCAGTGTGCCTGTCCTTCCAAGGTGACGCCTCCAGATGCCTCTGCAATTACATTCTACCAACACCTCCAGGCATCAAATATTGTTTGTTTATACTTGCATCAATAATTTCAAAACCATGCTACATAAAAAGCACTGAAATATTTCTTCTTAAAGCTTATATAATGGCAAACAAAACATATTTGATAGGTGACCTCTGTTTAATGCAGATAAAGAGACATTATTTTTTGTTTATATAATATCCATTTGTATTGTCAGACTTTTTCATGTTTTTTCTAAATATCATGACAAAGAGGTAGCACAGACAGAACTATTTAGCCTTATATGGAAGCTCTCAGCTGGATGAACAAAATGCTGCTAATAGTGTCCATGTAACGTGAATGGTTGCTGAGATATTGTAAGCTGTTTACAAAATATTACAAACTAAATATTTACTGTTGAACAAACAATAATAAAAAAGCTGGCTGGAGAATATAAAAGCAGGTACCAGTATTTTGCATAAGCTATTCAGCCAACGAGCAGTTCAATGCGCTTGTTTGCATTCAAACAAACGTAACAAAAATAATACGAAAAGCCTTTCGGCAGGTACCAGTATTTGCATAAGCTATTCAGCCAAGGAGCAGTTCAATGCGCTTGTTTGCATCCAAACAAACGCAATAATAGTACGAAAAGCCTTTCGGCACAGCAATCCTGATGGTTCACAAACAAATGTTCGCTCCACTTCACCAAAGCCACAAATTATCTCCACATCACCAACATTCACTAGTAGGCAAAAATAAAGCTGTGAACTGATACGACAAAAGCTTTATTCAGCACATGAAAAATAGGCTAGCGCTTTCACCCGTAGGCTTATTTTTGCCTACTAGTGAATGTTGGTGATGTGGAGATAATTTGTGGCTTTGGTGAAGTGGAGCGAACATTTGTTTGTGAACCACATTGCACAGTCCTTTACATTGCTAAAACCTCTTGATCGTACCTGAACCATCTCTTTTTTCTCTGCAGAAATGTTATTATACTTGAAACCTACAAGGGTCTTCCACTACCTAACTCTACCACTTTAACTAGTCCTTTTGGTTATTGCCTTATCTTCAAAATTCTACCCTCTGCAAGAATGTTACTGAACAGTAACATTGCTAGGAAAAGGTAACAGGGGCAACTGCCTCAGGTGCAAATTGTTAGGTGGCACAATCAGCCATCCATCATTCCAATTGCCGTTTAGTGTGCTATTAACTTTTAAAAGCCAGTACTACATTTACGATCAAATCTAAATGCTGTAGCACTCTGCATGTGGTCTTAACTTTAGCAAGATGTTTGCTACAGTTTAAAAGTAAAAAAAAAAATCTTTTTTTTTTCAAATTAAACCTGAGTGATGTAACACTCATTGCAAGGTATAAACAGTAGCAAATGATTTGTAGCAAGCAGGTTGTTTCAGTTTAAAAGGGACTTCTTTTTAAACTAAAACCTGAACACTACAGCTCTCTGTGCAGGTAGGGTATAAACTGTAGAAACTGTTTATTACATTTGTAGCAAGCAGTTTCCCACAGTTTAAAAGAATACATTTGTTTAAACTAAAACTTAAGAGTTGTGGTGCTCTGTGCAAGTAGCTCTAGCACAGCCAGATTCTTCAATACCCCCTTCATGAATTCTAGCAGTAAAAAAATCCTCTGCCTCCCACCCACCAACCTTTAGAGGCTGTTAGTGATCAGAGCCACCTCCTCTATTCTGTCACTGAACAGAATCCCTTCGTGTACCCTGTCATATCTTAGCATTCACTAGATTAGTGAAAATGTCTTCTGTATACACAGTGAGTATCCAGGAGGTGGTAGTCCATGTCTCCTGATCCTGTCAGATGCTGATGCCTTTGCTTAAATGTGTTCAGGCAACCCTATAACAGCACTTTCAAATGACTTGACGGTCTTCATATTCTTTCTTCCTCAGTGGTTGTGTCAATTATGGAAAAATCACACTACTTTGCTCTCTAAAAGCATATCTGATAGTGCTGCAACAGAGATGTGCTTGAATTGTGTGTTGTTTAGTTGCTCAGTTGTGTGTTGTTTAGTTGCTCAGTTGTGTGTTGTTTAGTTGCTCAGTTGTGTGTTGTTTAGTTGCTCAGTAGCTGAGTCCTTGATTCCTGAGGCACAATGAAAATTCTGTCTTGGCTATGGGACATTGCAGTAACTCTCTCTCTTGTAGATGATGTGGTCAAGATTATGGAAGTTTGCCCTTTCAAGTCTGCATATGTTTTTTGCAGACCTGGAGAAGATATGGTCTAAGGTATGTGTTATAATAATATGGGATCCCACCACAGACCACTGCTGCATCAAGCATGGTCAATATCTGAAAAGAAACTCAGTATTTCTGAATCAGAATTCATGGTTCCCTTCCAGAATACTACAAGATTGCTCTCTAAGAGTACGATAGAAGCCACTACTCAAAGTTTTGGAGTTTATGTATCAAGGGATCCTTCTTCAGAAATTAGAGAAGTGGGGATTGTGAGACTGATCAGTAGGGGATACTTCAGTGAAGGCCGTACTGTAGGCATTGTACCAAACTGTATTGATTGATTAAGAGCTGAACCATGGATAAAGATCTTTATTTATCAATCTGTCTGGTTCCACTACACCTACTCTGAACACAAATGCATGATGCTGTTTGCATGAAATTGCCCAGTTCATATTTATATTTCTTTCTTTATTTATTCATTCACCCTTTTTTGTCTGGGTTAGGCCTGCTAGGCTAGTAGCTTTATTTCAGGGGAGACCAGAGGTGGTATAATTTGGCCAGGGTATTGGGGGACTTCCCTATGCTTTTTGATAGGTGTTATGGGATGTTTTACATCCACCTGAGCTACCACCAACTCAAACAGATGGGACCTGGGTTTAATATCTCACGCAAAGGACAGCACGCTCAGAAGTGTAGTACCCCCCTTTTCCTACACTGTAATGTCAACAAGTAATCTAGCTGGTGTGGCAATAGAATGCACAGCCTTCTGCTCCAAAGGCAAGTGTGTTACCTATTGGGCCAGTGACACTGCACCTAATACCTCAATACACATATTCAGTGTTAAACTACTTTTGTCCACATGACACCAATACAAAATCAAAAATAAGTATTTTTGCAGCAGAAAAGGCTTGCACTTCCTATGTAGGGAATTCCACCCTTACTTTAGTTTACTTACTGCAAGGTCATTCCAACTCATTGTCAACTAAACAACACACAATTCAAGCACATCCACATTGTTACAATGTGTAGTAATCAAACATGATGGTGCAAGCTAAAATTGAGCAAGTTGTTTCAAGCAACTTAAAGGACTCTGACAATTTTCTATTCTCATTCTCAGCTGTACTCACGTTTTGGGAAGTTACCAACAGGAGATATAAATATATATGAATATATATATATATATATATATATATATATATATATATATATATATATATATATGTGTGTGTGTGTGTGTGTGTGTGTGTGTGTATATATATATATATATATATATATATATATATATATGCATTTACTATATGCTGTGTGATTATGCATTTATTTTATACTCACTGCATATTAAGTATGCAGTCTGAAAACACTGTTATTTCTACAATATGCACAAATCCATATAAAGACTGAACACATATTAGTTGCTATTTTTTGTCATTCAGTTTGAGCATTGTTCTTATTAGAGACATGATGATTACATAAATAAGATGAGTGACCAGTACAGTTATTAGAGACATGATTATGTAAATAAGATGAGTCACCAGTACAGTTATTAGAGACATGATTACATAAATAAGATGAGTCACCAGTACAGTTATTAGAGACATGATTATGTAAATAAGATGAGTCACCAGTACAGTTATTAGAGACATGATTACGTAAATAAGATGAGTCACCAGTACAGTTATTAGAGACATGATTACGTAAATAAGATGAGTCACCAGTACAGTTATTAGAGACATGATTAAATAAGATGAGTCACCAGTACAGTTATTAGAGACATGATTACGTAAATAAGATGAGTCACCAGTACAGTTATTAGAGACATGATTACGTAAATAAGATGAGTCACCAGTACAGTTATTAGAGACATGATTAAGTAAATAAGATGAGTCACCAATACAGTTATTAGAGACATGATTACGTAAATAAGATGAGTCACCAGTACAGTTATTAGAGACATGATTACGTAAATAAGATGAGTCACCAGTACAGTTATTAGAGACATGATTACGTAAATAAGATGAGTCACCAGTACAGTTATTAGAGACATGATTACATAAATAAGATGAGTCACCAGTACAGTTATTAGAGACATGATTATGTAAATAAGATGAGTCACCAGTACAGTTATTAGAGGCATGATTACGTAAATAAGATGTGTCACCAGTACAGTTATTAGAGACATGATTATGTAAATAAGATGAGTCACCAATGAGTAGGTAGTGCTGAGCTACCTAGGTAGGTGGGCGGTCAGAGGTGACAGCCTGCACGGTCTGTTCTGCATTAGGGAGGTAGGATGTCAGATGTGACAGCCTACATGATCTGTTCTGCACTAGAGAGGTAGGAGGTCAGATGTGACAGCCTGCGCGGTCTGTTCTGCACAATGTGTAGTACTGTGCAGAGGATGCTTGTAGTACAAATTACCTTGTCACCTTCCTGAAGGTGTTACTGACCTCACAGTTAAAACAGCAAAATAGTAATGGCTGGGAGAGTCATGGTGCTAGAGGAGGTGTTATTTGAATTATGACATGAAGAATTAGTATTCTGTTAGTCCATTGTTTACTGCTCAGTTGATATACCACCCTGTTGAGGGAGTTTTAAAATTCATCAAGTTTCTACTTTTTTCATCTTTTTTGAGTAGAATATATGAGACTACATTCAGAAAATATCAACATTGTAATGCTTAATGACACTCAAAAATCTAGGAAAAGGAGTGAGAAAACATGAATGTTCACTTCCCTTCCACACCTCTTGCACAAATACCTAGGCATGCTCTCACATGTGGATCTGTGTATGAAAGACTATGTAAGATCTGCACAGCAACATCTTAAATCAGTTCAGTTCCCCTCTGCCACATATGTACACACAATATTTATAACTGTTTTTGTTGTTGTCATTATTGCTTTTACTGTAGCATGTACAAATATTAATAGGCAACATTTCTCGTTTTTCACTTTTTACTGAACTGTGTCTATAGCACAAACAATTGCACTGTAATCTATGTCTGCAAAGTACACTCACATAAAAGCTATTTAGCTGAAAACTTTGTCATATTCATCTGAGACTGAATCCAACTTTTATTAGCAAACATGCCTAGATATAGTACACCTGTCATATACAATTAGCAAATTTTCCAGTGCCATAATAAATTGCATAAAAACTCATGTGTTTGCCGTGCCCTATCTAACAAAATCCAATGAAGTGTACCAAATATGAATTAAAACATGCCATTCATGGTTTTAACTCTTGTCTGATTTTGTTATTGCATCATCACACAGTAATCACATAACTTATACCATTGAATAAGCCACAAATATTAAGGCCTCTGGATTACCACAGAAGAAAACAAATTCTTTTCTGTACTTTCCATATAATTACCTGTTAAATAGTACATGTCAAGTTTATGCAATTTCTTTCAGACTACATGTTACAGTCAAAAACTTGCCTAAAAATAATGAGATGTTGATTGTTTATGAACTATGCTGCTAATGTACAGAAAAATATTACTGTTGCATATTCTTTCCTGGAGTCTTAACTTATCCAACAAGTGGTGGAATATGCACTTAAATGATCTCAAGCTAAAGGCATTAAAAGTACATTGTAGCAGTGTTTGTCAAAATAGCTGCTTCCACCTCATAAGTTATGAATGGTAATATTCAGACAGACAGACATGGTTACAGCAGACCTCAGAACTTATGTGAACAACACTCGCTCATTTAATTTTCAGAGAGGCATGGTTATAGCAGACCTTGGTACTTATGTGAAGAATGCTCTTTCATTTGATCTTCAGACAGACATGGTCATAGCAGACCTCGGTACTTATGTGAACAACACTCTCTCATTTGATCTTCAGGCAGACATGGTCATAGCAGACCTCGGGAGTCTATATTATATAGACGAAAAATAAAAATGTCGAATGCTCACATGAGCGTAAATGCAGAAATTCGAACTTGCTATTGTGGGAGGCTGTGCCTCCCACACCCCCAGCTAAATATATATTCCAGCTCCGAGATCGCACTACAGTGCGGAAAGGGCAAATATTTCAATCCTCACTGTACTGAGATCCAAAAAAATAAACATAGAGTTCCTGCATTTACACTCATGTGAGCATTCGACGTTTTGACTTTTCATTGATCTAAAGTAGACCTGACCTCGGTACTTATGTGAACAACACTCTGTCATTTGATCTTCAGACAGACATGGTCATAACAAACCTCAGTACTTATGTGAATGACACTCGCTCATCTGAGCATCACTCTTTCACCATAATCAGAAAATCCTTATATACAGCCCCATTAATTTCCAAGGGAATAACTTCAAGATCCAAAACAGTCAACCTGCTTTCATTGAATTCAGTGTCCTCTTTGGTTTTGGTACATACAAATGTAAGCATATCACTCATCTGCAAAAGTGGCCATTTGAAATCAGATGGCTGAAATGTCAGAACAAACAGCTGTACCAGTATGTGAGAACTTGCAATTTCAGCAAATATTGGTTCCTATATGCAGCTGCAGCTGAACTGCAAGCATTGGAATTAGCTGCGGGGATGCGGGGGGGAGTGTCAGACAAAGGCAAAAGCCACGTACAGTGGTGTCCATTCAACTGTAGTTTTCTCTGGACTCAGAAGAGGAAAATAGTGAACACGTGCTTCAGTAGTCGGACTGAGGTTCACTAGTGCAGTCCCACTGCATTATTTCCCTGATCTGTCAGCCTATCAAACAGAAGAATGCACTCACGACAAGGTTGCATGTATTCCGTGATCTGTCAGCGTGTCAAACAGAATAAAGTTTGCAAGACAGAGCTGCATGTATTCCCTGTCTGTTAGTCTGTCAGACAAGAGAATGCATGTATGACAGGGATTTATCCTGTCTTGCATGTATTCATATGCACATTCAAATATTTAGTACAATGTAGTGTTTATGTTGAAGAATTGTAGGTTTACTACAATATAACATAAAATACTTCCTCTCTACATTTTAACAAATCGTTTGTTCTGCACAGTTATAACTTCTTAATTATGTAGAATTTTGTTCTGAAATTGTAAGGGTGTGAATTTTACAGACTTTTCTGTCAAACAGTGTTATGCATGGTATGCAATTCTGTTTGCATAAGTTTCACAGTTAGTTTTATAAACTGCATTTTGCATCCAAGCTATAGAATTCAGTGTCAGAAATCAGATGATGGTGATCTATAAATGCAAATACTGAAAATCTCAATTCAAAATCCACTGTACTATAGGGGTATGAAAAAAGTTTCATATATTTGCTACTTTTGCAGTACAAAATAGTTTGCCATCACTAAACAAGCCACTACATTTTCTATTTGTCTTTTTTTGGGGGGTGAGGGGGTTAGGTTCATAAATTAGTACTAGTCTAATAGCCCTTATGGGTCATTTTAAACCTAGCTAGACACCCCATATGAAAATCAAACCCTATACTTTGTGTCTGTAAGGTAAACACCTTAGCCATTATGCCAACCTCCCACCCTGTTATGCCAACCTACTGGAATAGAAATGAATAAATACTGAGCCCCCTGTGGCTGCACCAGAATTGTAAGCCAGTCCAATTGTATAATATAACAAAAAGGAACACCAAACTTCCAACAGGATACAAAACAGCTTCCAGTTTATTTAGCGCTTTCGTCTCTGAAAGTTCTGAGACTTCATCAGAATAAACCATAACCATGTCTATGGTTATATAATACTATTAATCGAACAATTAAACACATTTAAAGAAATACAATTTTTTTTAAAAAAACTTGAAGAAAAAACCTTGAAGCAAAACATACAGTTCCATAAAAAATATTTTCAGAAGGCAGAACCATATCTACCTAACCAAAGCCGTTGTTTTTAATAGTGGTAAAATTGAAATGTTTTCATTAATGCCAGGTTCTACAGTCACATTTAATTCAATTTGTCATTTGATTTCACTACATTCTATTTGAAGCTCCCACCATCCCTCTATATTGGTCTTCTGGATAACTTCCAAAATTCCAAACTTGAACTTAACAAACTGCCTGCAGTTAACTGAATGTTTATATAATGCATTATTTTCGTTATGACTGCTAATAGCATAAGTATGTTCATAGATGCATTTTCTCAATGATCTTTCTGTTTTACTAACATAATAAAACTTGCAGGATGTACACACTGCCAAGTATACTAGTACTACAATTACTTTGATGATATATAATAGGTTTCGTGATAGAAGGTAAAACTACAATGGTCACACAACCTATTGGAATACTTGTGTATACTGCCTGTTGATTAGGCCTCTCTGTCTCTGTATAGCTAGATAGATAAAAGGATTTGGGTAATCTGAGCTTTGTTTTTATTTCTGTCATATTGCCAATATTTTGAGATGTATTTTTCATTTAGTAGTTATATACAAAGTTATATAATAAGTAGTTATATACAAAATGGCCACTATGTAAACCAAATAACATCCAATGACACTCCAGTGAGGAAAGGTGCATGGCTGAATGAAGGTAAAACATGGAAATCCAACAGAAGCCAACACACAAAGTCCATGAGCCAAATAAGTAATTTATTTAAACCAACCAAGATCAGATCAGTTTCAGCATAAATCCTTTATCAGTGTTGTTCAAGAAGCAAACTATCCCGCCTTAAAAAGCAATAGAATCATGATGATTGGTTAACTACAAATGGTCATTAAGTCCAGGAGAGAGCAATCTCCCCCCAGTTTAATAATAATATACATTTTCTCTTTTTTATTTAATAAATAATGCCATCCACTTTTATCCCTTCTATCCAAAATTATCCTATCAATAATTACAAAATTAAATTTTGCTGACTGATGTAAAACAGAATGTTTATATAATGCATGTGAACTATGTCTGGATCTAACATCACTAAGATGTTCAGAAATTTTAATCTTAAAGGGACGAGAAGTTTGTCCAATGTAAAATGTGAAACAAGTTCAGCTCACCAAATAGGTGACCAAGTCTGTATTACAATTACCAAAAACCTAACCACAGAAGTATTTCTAGAGGTAAAACTTTTTGTTTTACAAACATACCTATACAAACTGCAATTGCCACATGGGTAACAACCTGATAAAAAATTCCCCTCAATGGTAGTTTGATATGTATTCAGAATTGATGGAGTCAATTCTTTATAATGGCTGAACCAACTGCCCAAAGTTTTACCTTTCCTGAATGAAAATAAACATGTTAATAGTAGTAAATTATTGAGACATTCATCTACTAATAGAGTGCCCCAATATTTCTGTACCAGACTTTATATTACTTCCATAATTGGAAACCAACCTCAATGGTTGTTTATAATTATGTCTGGGATGATATTGTAACAACTGGGACTGATCCATGGAATTGACTTGCCTGGAAGTCTTGACTACACGAGTATAATTATAACTCCTATTCTTGAACCTCAGAATAAGGTTTTTATTTTGAGTGCACAAATCCTGTTCCAAGGAACAGATCTTATGTAACCTCAAATTGTGATTTGGGGATATTTCTGGTAATATGAGGAGGATGGTCACTGTTTGCATGTAAAAGGGTATTACTATGTGAATCTTTCCTATATATAGTGCTAGCTAGAGTGCCATCTTCCTGCACAGAAACCAAAACATCCAGGAAAATAATTCTGGTTTGATGAAAATGTAGGGTGAAAGTGATCCCCCCCTTATTTTCATTAAGCTATTCCACATACTCATGTAGATATTCCAAGTCTGATCTCCACACAAGCCAACAATCATCCAAATACCTGCACCAAATGTCTAATGAATCCAAGAAAATATTGTGACTATTATCATAAATAATTTGCTCTTCAATGTAGCCCATGAATAAGTCAGCATAAATGGGATCAAATGAAGTCCCCATAGCTGTACCTTTCGATTGTAGATAGCATTCATCCTTGCAGTAAAAGACATTTTTGGTTAATACATGTTCTGTTAAACGGACCAGAAAGTTGTTGAAATCTGGACTATAAATAGCTGCCCGATTTAACCAATACTCCAAGGCCAACAAACCCACCCAGTGCAGAATATTAGTATATAGTGCCGTAACATCTAATGTACAAAGGTACCAACCTTTTACAAGTTGTGCATTCTATATGATATTTAAAAACTCTGTGGTGTCCTGGATCTGTGATTTTACTAGACTAAGCAATGGCTTCAGATATTGCGATAAAAAGGAAGAGAGTGGCTCAGTTAATTATCCTCCCTCCGAAACAATGGGGCAACCTGGCAAATGCCATAAGTTCTTATGAATTTTAGGTAGCAAATAAAAATATTGTTTACAGGGATCAGAGACTGTTAAATGATAAACCATATCCTTGGAAATAATACCTTCCTCTAGGGCTAATTCCAAAACTCTATCAATTTCAAATTTGAATTTAAGTGTCGGATCCAAGAAAATCTGTTGGTAAAACTGATGGTCTTTCAATTGTTTTTGGCTTCAGCGAAATACATGGACCAGTCCCAAGCTGCCACAGAAACCCCTTTGCCAGCAGTACTAATAACTATTTGTTTAGTGTGTCAGAACAATTGTGTGTATGTCAGATGTTGCTATTACACTTACAGTATGCAGTGGTGCATCAGCAGACTTGCATGACATGCAGCTACAAGGGCTAGTTTCGCAAAACTGAAGGATTGCTCATTGCCATTTTGTGAGGTACACAGTAAATGTCAAAAAAAGCAGAATATTATAGCCCTTGAAATGCAAACTGTTAGAAAATACAGAGATGATGTTAATATGTTCCTTGGGAAAAACTTAACCATTGTATTTTAAAGTGCTCATGTAGGAGAATATATTATGACATACTAATTCAAGGAATTACAGCATATAGAATGCATTAATTTATTTATTCATTTTGGGAAGGTATTTAAGCAATGCCTTCAGTGCATCATATTCTTAATCAGTTTATGTAGTGATTCATTTTCTTCTAAAGTCAGTAACTTGAAACAGAAGTGACAAACAGTTTCAAAAATATCTTGCAGATATAAGGTACTGTTTGAAATGAAACATGTATGTGGGTTTGCATGACAAGAATAAGGTAGCCTTATAATTCTATGAATGCTGTTGAAGAAAATCCTGCTTATATTATATATCATAGGAGATTACTAGACTATCGATCTGGAGGTCATTTTAAGCCTAGCCATTTCAACCTAATATAATACTGTAGAAGTACTACTCAATACACTAGATTGCATTTAGTGATGACTGCCATGTCCAGGAGGGTTGTGGGTGCTATTTGCTGTAAGAATATATTGTGCCCCATCCACTTGTCTAGGTTCCTCTTGAATAGTGTCATAGTTGTGCTCGGTTTCACGTGAATTCATAGCCTGTTCCAAAGATGTGGCAATCGCCGGGAAATAAATCTGTCCCTCCAGCATGTCCTGTTTAAGTCACAGGCCATATTTAAGTCCCTAGAATGGGTAGCCCTACACCCATTTGATTTAAGGATATGCAATATGTTCATTAAGTCTGGGTCTTGGGTTGCTCCGTAGGCCAGGCATAAGTCTCCACTAAGAAGTCTATACTATATAGAGTATAATGACAGGGATTTTAGTTGGTCTGTGTAAGGCACATGCTAGAGGCCCTTGATCTTCTTTGTTAGAAACCTCTGAGGTCTCTCTAATAGCATCAGGTGCTTAGTATGATACATACCAAACAGGAAGTTACACTTAATTATGGGCCAGATAAGTGCTGAATATAGGGGGGGTTATAACTTCTTTTGCTCTTGAGGCAATGCCTTTACTAATTAAGTGAGCTACGTGGAAAGCTTTCTTACAGTGTTAGACATGTGGTGGTTGATGTTAAGGTCGCAGTCAACCTGTGGTCCCAGGTCCCATATGACTTCATGGGTACTCAGGGTATAGTTGTTGATTTGATAGTGTGAAAGGACTTTGTGCCAAAGAAAATGATGATGCATTTCTTTGCATTCAGTTTGAGACTGTGACTAATACACTAATCGGTCTGTCTGAGATCCTTCTGGAGTATACAACATCATTTGGGGATTCAGTGATTGCACCTGGATTGCAGTCATCTGCAAATATGGTAAGCCACAATCCTTTAGTTTTGACCTGAACGTCTGAGAAGTATATACCAAACAGTAGGGAGCCCATCACTGACCCTTGTGGCACCCTACTATTAACAGTTCTACTGGTTGATGTGGAGTCACCCACTTTGATAAAGTGTGTCCAGTTTGTGAGCCAGTTGGCAACCCATCTTACAATGAAGGGAGTTGCATTCAGTTTGCTAAGCATATTGGTAATGCCTGAATGGGTGATTGTGCTGAAAGCCTTTGTTAAGTTCAGGTATGCTGTGTGCACAGATTTGCCCTCACAAATGGCCTTGGTCACACTTTCAAAGAAATCCACCAGATTTAACAGGCAGGATCTGTCTTCACAAAGTCGAATTGGGTAGGATCCAGGGTTTGGAGGTCACCTATGTCTTTATTTATGGGGTCAGTAATGATACGTTCCATAGCCTTACAGATGAGGTCAGGCTTATGGGTCTGTAATTCCCCAGGTCTGTTGCTAGGCCACATTTGTGGAGGGGAATAACTGTAGCTGTTCTCCATTATGCTGAAACAAAACCTGTAGTTAGGCTATGATTGAATAGGGTACTTAGTGGTGATGCTAGTTCATGTTTTAGCCTATTTTGAAGACAGCCTGGGATGTCATCTGGTCCCACAGAGGCTGTGTTCTTTGCCTTGGGCAGGGCTTTGAGGACCTGCTCTTCAGATATATAAGGTGTGGGGGGGGGGGGTTGAGCAAGGGTTTGTTGTAAGTTAGGAGGGGATAAGGAAGTGAACTTTTAACCAATCTATCTGCTAGCAGGTTTGCTATCTCTGTGGGGTCAGTGTGTTTGATACTGTTAGCCACCAGTTCTGCACATGATTGGGTCCTACCCTTTAGGTTATGTACATAGCTCTAAAAGGCCTTATGGTTATCCTGTATGTTAGTTGATCAAGTTTTCAGAAACTCAAAATTCATACCAGAGAGACGATATGATCAAATTTCTGAAAACTCGAACATTAAAAAAAAATCTTATCTTTCTTACAGTTTTGCAGTGGGCAAGCCTCTCTGCATCCCCCATGTGGGAGACTGTGCCTGCCACACCACCTACTAATTATATATACCAACTCCGAGATCGCACTACATTGAGGAAGACGGTAAATTTCCTGATCATCACTGTACCGCAATATCCATTCAAAAGCTTCGTGTTTACAGAAATTTGATCATATCATTTTGCCAATATGAATTTTGAGTTTCTTAAAACTCAATCAACTGATAAGATATATATATATATATATATATATATATATATATATATATATATATATATATATATGTGTGTGTGTGTGTGTGTGTGTATATATATATATATATATATATATATATATATATATGTGTGTGTGTGTGTGTGTGTGTATACACACACACACACACACACACACACACACACACACACCTGTTTTATTTAAATGCTTGTGCCATTTTCAATAGTTTGGTCTTTATGAGATATTTATTAAGTGTTTTTCAGGTATTAGCTTAGAATTCTCAATCTCTGTGCATAAAGGGATGGGGCCCTGCATTAGACACATATGACCCAAGGTTAGTTACTGGGTGGGAGTAAATTGTTTATGTAATTCACCAGCCATGGGGAAGAAATGGTAAGTTTCTGCTCATGAGCAGGCATTTCTCAATAGAGACAAGTGGACAGTCCTAGTTTGAAGAGCAGACGGCAAAGCATTTGGCAGTGGGAGGTGGCTGCAGCTGTATGTCACCAGCCGTGATGTGATAATATAATTTTATGCTTCACTTCACATAATGGAATTCCCCCATCCTGCCATATGACATTCTTAGCCCAAAGGCCATATGATGTCCTTTTCCCAGTTCTTGCCTTCAGGGTCCAGCAACCACAATAGGAGTACCCAGAAAGAACATTCACTCTCTCTGGAGAAGCAAGGCCCACATGGTGGAAGGGATAGGGCAAGAACTCATTACCAGTCAAAAAAAGCAAAGCAGAGAGAACAAGTGGGTCTGTAGGTGCAATGCAGCTGATAATCAGGGATAGAGACAGGGGGCAAAGACAAGATCTGTCCATTTATTAATTAATTAATACATAAAGACAAATAAAAAATGTATTCTTTGTATTACAACTTTGCAGTAATATTCTAGTTAAAAGTAATCTAGAATAACTTTGACACAATATGTAATGTATGGTGTGGATATGTTTGCTGAAGTTACTTCACATATTTCAGCAGATGACGTTTATGTCTCAGATGGTTTGCACTGATTCTGCTACATCTGTGGAAAGGCATTTGGCCTCTACAGTTCATTTTCACTAGTAGTCCAACCATACTGCACAGAGAGTGTGCACATCGCATGCAAGCAACCTTTTGGAAGTCTGGTGTATTCTCTGGGATTATTTCAAGAGATTTCACATACTTTCATACAAGATGTTACACTGGTGCCTATAAAGCTTAAAGCTTTGAATGCCTGAAAGGTGTTAACATCCTTTGTCCATGACACTCACTACAGTATCTACATTTTACAATATTTAGCCTGTTAGCAGTGGCGTACTGAATGCTGTTCAATGGTTCAGTACATTGAAACAACTTTTCTTGTATAGAATGATTTGGAAATGTTCAGTAGCACAAGCCATTACTCACAGTCATTAAATCCTTCAGTCAGTCTACAATATGTGCCTTTGATTGCTATGGAGAAAATGTTAAACATTGGAGAAATACATCAATAGCCTTAAAAACACACACACATTATATTAATATGTATAGAGAAATATTTGTGGCACATGTTTGTTTGGGTCTTTTAAACTGCAGTTTTTTGGCCAGTTGGGCAGAATTGTACACAGTATACAATTATTAAAATAAATCTTTCACCACTTGTACAGTGTATCCTCACTTTGTGCATATTTACAAAGTTATGAAGATATAATATACGTGTGTTATATCTTACTGTTACTGTAACACAGCCTTTGACCCAGTGTGATTTACCCAGTATTCAAAACCACAGCAAATAACTATCTTAAAATCAGTGAGAGACATAGTTGTAATAGTAGTAAACCTGAAACAGAAAAAAATATACTGCATTAATAATAATGTATAATAGTGCCACGTATGTATTATAACATTCCAAGAATTCCTTTTGGGGTGAAAATGTAATGTTTGACTCTCTTCTGCATAAATGTCATTTATATAAATGATTACAAATTGTTAAAGAGACCATTAATTGCTCTGAAAGCTGCTGTGCCAAAAATGGGCAAAGGACAGGCCATCATAGGGGGATTAGCCATGAGCCAAAATAGTATAACTTAACTACCAAATGACTATATTTTTCAAAAATCTTGAAGACTATCTCACCAGAAATAATGACATGCATTTTAAATACCACTAAATGAATGGCCACAAATATTGCACCAAATGTTGTAAATTAAAACCCAAATATGTATTTTTGCAGAGGAGCAAGCCCCTTTACTCATCCTCACTGCTTATATATACTAATTCATGCATCATACAAATATAAAGAGGGAAATTGTTGATGAAATTAAATGCCATTTTCTCTTTTCTCCAACTCGGTAACCAAATCCACATCCCGCCCCCACCCCAAGCAAAAAAGACCATAGTGAAGAACTTCTCTAAAGCAAACTTCACACTACTCAAGACTGGTGTGGTATCCTTCAAGGCCCCTGAGCCAGAGGAAACCACAACCGAAGCCCTTACAAATGCCTTCTATGAACACCTCCAGGACTGCATGGATCAGGCAATCCCAAATAAAACCAAGACTCTTTCCACAAAGGGCAAACGTCCAGTCTGGTGGACCCCAGCCATTAACAAACTTTACAATAAGAGGAGAAAGCTATTACATGATAGAACAAAATCCATAAAAGGGAAGTCACCCTGATCATTATTAGTAAAAAATACGAGCACTCATAAAATCAACTAAGGCCAATTTTGAGAGAAAAATTGCCATGGATTCAAAGGACAATCATAAGGCCTTTTTCAGCTATGTTAGGAACCTGGGTGGAAACTCCCAGATATGCTCAGAATTAGTCCAAAATGATACAAAAATCACTGAACCCACAGACATTGCCAACATACTGGCAGACAGGTTCAGTGCAAACTTCACCCCTCTCCCCTAAAGGAGAGATAACTATCCCAGCCGAGTGTAGCCTCCCGGACATCTCAAATGCGCAGGTGAAAGCTGCTCTCTCTAAAGCTAAAAACACAGCATCAATGGGACCAGATGGTGTCCCCGGCTGTGTGCTAAAATGAGGAATTAAACCCGCACATAAGGCAGCTGTTTAATCTCAGCCTTACCACAGGATACATGCCCAAGGAGTGGTGTACGGCAACTGTGGTCCCACTCCACAAAGGTGGTGCCTCTACGGACCCTGGTAATTACCGCCCCATAAGCTTAACAAGTCTAGTCTGCAAAGCTATGGAGAGGATCATAATGGAGCTCATAAACAAAGATATAGGGGACTTGCAGACATTGGACCCGACCCAGTTTGGCTTTGTCAAGGGAAGATCATGCCTTTTGAACTTGGTTGACTTCTTCGAAACAGTCACCAAGGCCATTGATGAAGGAAAGGCAGTCCATACAGCCTACCTTGACCATGCAAAGGCTTTCGACACAATACCCCACTCGGGTATTGTAGAAAAACTTACCAGCTTAAATGTAAACCCATATGTCACAAGATGGGTTGCAAACTGGCTTAAGGACAGAACCCACAGGGTTAGAGTTGCTGGCGCTGTGTCAGACTCCAAGCCGGTCACAAGTGGTGTCCCACAGGGCTCGGTCCTTGGCCCTCTATTGTTTGGCATCTACTTCTCAGAAGTACAGGCCAACATGGGAGGACTTTGGCTGACAAAGTTTGCAGACGACTGCAAACTGGGCCATAGTGGAAAGTGCATCGACACGGATATCCTTCAGAAGGGACTCACGGAAACAGATAGCTGGTGCCAGAGCCATGGCCTGAAGTTAAACGCCAAAAATGTATAGTCATACCCTGGGAAAAACAAGGTAACCCCAAGCTACCATATAGGTGGCAATCCACTAAGCACAGAAGAGGTTATCAGGGACCTGGGGACCCAGGTTGACAGTGGCCTTTCTTTGACACTCACATTGCTAAAGTGGTTAGAAAGACCTTCTACATTGCCCACCTGATCATGAAGGGATTCACATCCAGATCTAGTGAGGTCATTGTTCCCCTGTACTCTTCACTTATCAGACCAATGATCGAGTACAATGCCCCATTCGGGATGTATCTCACCCGACATCTGCAGCAATTGGAGAGACCCCAAAAGTTCCTCACCAAAAGGATAAAGGGACTCCAAAATCTGTCATATGCTGCCAGATTGAAGAAACTCCAGCTCTATTCAGTCGCATACCGCCTGCTCAGAGGTGACATGTGCCTGACATACAAGGCCATGTCCAACCCGGAATTAATGGACATGCTCCACCTCAAAAATCCAAATCCACCAAAACCACTAGAGCAAGCAACTTAAACCTTAGCACGGATATAAATAGGACATGCTGGAGGGATAGATTTATCACTCAGAGACTCCCTATGCTGTGGAATAAAATCCCGGTCCATGTGAGGCAGAGCACCTCGCTGACTCTGTTCAAGAGAAATCTAGACCTGTGGATGGGAGATCGTAGGTTTACCCCAGGAATCAACTCTGTGTCACTGCTGGACAGAGGCACAACAAACTAATGGGCACAGTATTTTTCATATAACTAGGATTATAAATGCCTTAGGGCAGATAGCCTAGTATAAACCTATGAACCTATGAACCTATAAATAATTGGATTAGCACTGCTCTGTTGTCCGGACTTGTAGTCATTAGCAGTGCTTAGCAAGCAGTGCATGTAACATCTGGGAAGGGATAATCAGGAATAATTATTATACTGATTTACTGATCTAAATAAGGGCAAAGACAATAATATATTATACTAGACTACTATACCTACACATATGGTGTCTTTGCTTTACCTCTAGTCTTGGCAGCCATGAAATGGCAATGATTCATTTGGATGATACAAATAAAGCTAATTCTAAAGTAAAGGTTCAGATACACACATTATTCATAGTGTTTTCTTCTGGTATTTTTTAACATGCAGAAGAGTATTTGGAAATATTTTAATTACATAAATGATTTATCACTGTAAGGCAGAGATTTAGCTGAGTTGTTTCTGATAAATAATTGAACTATTATGCAAACTGCATCAGTATAAATTACATAACAGCCCACTTTGACTGCATTTTGAAAATATGCTTTTATTTTTGAACAAAAAAACCAGTCTCTTACCAAGGGATCTTGTGATCTTATCAAAACACTCAGAATTACTTGTTTTGAAGATAGTCCAGTCAAGTTCCTTCAGAAAGGAAAGTTGTTACTCGTATGCAATGAACTCCCTTGGTCTGAAGTAAAATACTTGTTCCAAGTAATGAAACCGAAAACATTTTGTTTCTTGTTTTACTGCCTCAGGGAGAGAGCCAAGTACCAGAAAGTCTATTGATCTTTGTTGCCAATAATATTCAGCATCTAATTCTCATTCCCTTTGCATATAATGATTTCTTACGACCTTAATGGAGAAAGACACTATTTCAAGCTTTTGATTATTTCATTTTACACTTTGATGAAGAAAAATACATAAGCTTTATACGTTAGTACGACTGAGATATTGCTTTCCTTTTAACTTAAAATGAATTAGAAATATCATTGCTTACATAACTTATAGTTTATGAAAAATTAATTAACGAATACTATTTACAAATAGTATGATTTGTTCTATTTTTCTGAATGCAGAATTTGTTGTTTTCTGAAGTATTCCCATGAAAAAAAATTATACATTGTTTTTATCATTTTGTACATTGCTGTTGAGTAACAGTGCTCTCTTTTCTCTTTATACTGAATTCTTAAGACATCCTTTCTGTTATTAATTTGCTGAGGTTTGCATTTCAGTATTTACTTTTAATAGAAATGTTGTCACGTATTCCCATACTAAACAAATATCTAAACATGGCTTTTGGCAGTGTACAGTTAGATGAAATCCTATTTAATGCAAAATGAGTTTGATGCCATTATTGGAGACAGTGCAAAGTATTCCTTTTGTTACATCTACATTTGTAATTAAACTGTTGGCTCTCCCATCATTCATCTTTACCTATATTTAACTGTTTTTTAGCTATTATCCAATAGCACAAAAAGTAAGGTTATATGAGTAAACTTACCATAACAGTAGATCTTTGAATGATCAGTGCTGCAGTAGCCTTAGCTATATAACAGCCAGCTTTAAAGGTCCAAATCATTATTCAGCTTGAGCTGAGCTGAAGTAAAAGATTGGTTTGGGTGCCAAGTCCTTCACAGATTTTATGCCAAGTGAGAGATGGAGGCTAAATCCCCAATAAGGTCACTGCTAAGAAGGTAAAAATATACATCCTCATCCCAGAAAGAAAAAGATACAAAAATAAAGAGGGTGGCGGGAGAGAGAAAGTGGCTAATGCAGCAATGGTCATTCAAAAGTCTGCCGTTACTGGAAATTTTACTTATGCAATTGTACTACGCTCATCATTATGATCACTGATGCAGTAGCCTTAGCTATACAGGATGAGGGTCTATGAGCCTCTGGAGAATAATCCTAGCTAAGCCTATCCTAGACCTGAAGAACAAATCTAGTTTATAGTGCTTTGGAAAGGTATACACAGAGGACCAAGTTGCAGCTTCTAGAATGCAACTCTTTCCAAACAGTCACAAATGAAGCCGAGACCCTAGTAGTATGAGCAGTGACCCTGCCTGGAATTGCCTAGTTGTTGTGAGTATAACAAAAGTATAACAACAATATGAGGCAACCATTTAAAAATAGTCTACTTTGACGCAGGTTGTCCATTTTTTTTACCTTCACAAGAAAGGAACAAATAATCTGAGATCGTAAAAGATTTAGCTCTGTCAAGATAGTACCTGAGCTGTCTGTAGACACCCAGGAATTGACCAGCCTTTCACTCTCATGTTAGCTTATAGAAAGAAAACAGGGAGATGGATAGCTTGGCTCAAAGTGAACCCGGAGACCACTTTAGGTATAAATAAAGACATAGTTATCAAAGAAACCCATTTTTTGTCAAAAATGAGTTAGAGCTAACCCACTATAGATGCTTACAAGTCAGATATTCTTCTTGCAGAGGTTAGAACTATGAGTAACACTCCTTTCCATGTTAAAAATCTCAAGTCAGCTGATAAGCTGGTTCAGTATTTTTCCCACAAAAAAAGCAATGGCCCTGTTTACAAGTTACTAAAAGTCATTGTGACCGTCAATAAAAACACTTTTTCCTAGCTCAAATGTGTAATTTCACAAAAAAAGTTAACTTTGCCTCATAAAAATAAAATGTGGAAGTTTGTTTTCAGTGAAGGGTACTTATCTGCCCAACAATGCAAAGTGTTAGCTGATCATTAATCCTCAAAAGCCAACCAGAGGAACACTCTCCATTGGCAGGAAGGCTCTGAAGAGCTGGCTTAGCACCCAAACCACAATTTTTCTTCAGCATATATCAGCTCAAACTGAATAATGGTTTGGGTGTGTGTAAAGTGCATGTGAAGCTTTGGAAGATAGCTGGCTGTCATATCCTTTGCAGGATATAACCCACAAAGCTAAGGCTACAGATGCAGTGATCATAATGACGAACACCGTGGCATATTGTTAAACTGAATAGTCATCATCAGTGCAAGCTTCAAGTTATTTAGCTACAAATTTTGCTTAGTTTAGCACTTGTACCCAAAATAACTTTTTTTTTCATTTATATTTGGGTATCATGGCCTTATTCCACTCCAATCACTCTGTCTCTTCTTGAGCTCAAACTTCAGGCTGATTTTCGCCCTTATTCAGTGGTTCTTTTTTTTAGCACCTTTATTGAATTATCAGTTGTGACACAGACAAATTTACATTTATACAAAAGTAATCAAACTGTATTAAATTAACATTAACAGACATTAAACGTCACATATATTGCTATATATCATATAACCTAAGCAACATTACATACATTATTTAGTTCCTGACCCCCCCTTTTTTTAAAGAAGAAACATCTTCATTAAACCATCACTTATGACATACACAATCATATATTTATATAAATGAAACAAACCACACCAACACATTTGTAGGACTGTCAGGAATTAAGGGGCACTGTCAAGAAAATGGAAAGGACAGAATATTGCCCAGAAAAAATCTTTTAATTAAAAAAAATTTCTTTTTTTTTATTAAGGGTGTTTAAGAACACACTTTATGTCCAGTTGCACACAGAAGCAGATGACAAAGCAGTATTCTGCGTTGGTGCGACTGCTTGTTTATGTCTTTGTCTTTCGTGCACATGGAATTTGAATTCTTGAAGACATTTGAACTGTGCAGCGGACCATGAATGGACATGTTTCAAATATGGCTCCGGTAGTTATGAAATGCTGCAGTTTTACCTACTCATTCCACAGTCTGTTTGCATATATAGAGGAAGCAGAATGTGGAATTCTTATACAGTAATACTTTGAAGTACTGTTCTTCTTCTTTTCTTCTTCTTTCGGCTTTTTCCCGGTTAGGGATCGCCACAGCGGATCATCTGTCCGCTCATGATTGGCTGTGGAGTTTTTACAGTGTCGAGTTGCCAGCCCGGTGCCCAACCTTCCACAGAAGGCATGCACACACTCACATCTAGGGCCAATTTAGAGTGTCCAATCCACCTACAGCATGTCTTTTGGGATGTGGGAGGAAACCGGAGCACCCGGAGGAAACCCACGCAACCACAGGGAGGACATGCAGACTCCGCACAGAAGGCACCCCAGCCGAGGATCGAACTGGAGAACCTCTTGCTGTGAGGTGGCAATGCTAACCGCTGCACCACTGTGGCTGCTCCACTTGTCACAGTTGTACTTTTGGATACCTTACATTTGTATAGCACCAGTTACTAATATTTGTCAGAAGTCTGTGACTACATCTGTCACCAGAAATTAATTCAGCTACAAAAATAAACATTTAAAAGGCTTCTTTGATCACATTAAATGATCAAGTCCTCACCAATAATACTGAAATGCATAATCAAGTGCAACAAAAATATTCTAATCACTTAGTGAAAACATGAGTAGAACAGCATCATAACTAAAAACAGTATAATAATTTACTAGCCTTCTGTTTCAAAATACATTTGATATTCATGGAGTCCTTCAGACCTAGTATCTTTATTGCTTGCAACTTTAGCCGCCAGCATAGCTAGTTAATATCCAATAACAGAATCTTGAGCTCATAAAGTGGAAGGATCGGAAAATCGCAACCTCAGAAGCAAGAAATTCAAAACCTCGAATGTGGAAGATTCTGAATTAGCGGTTCTGGTGTTGCCCTGTGTTCATAGATTCAGGTAAGTGTTTATATTTAAGGGTGTTGGGTAGGGGCTGTAGTGAGTGTTAGTGTGTGTTGTTACTGTGATGTGTGTGTGTGTGTGTGTCTGTGTGTGAGAGGAATGTAGTTTGTGTGAGGAATGTAGTTTGTGTGGTGGTATTTCGTGTGAGTGTGTGTATGTAGTGCGACCTTGGAGTTAGAATATTTAAGTAGGGGGTGTGGGAGGCAAAGCATATAATAAGGGTAGGTGTGTGTGCTTGTTTAGTTGTGTGCGTGTGTGTTGTATTGGTGTTTGAAAGTGTTGGGAGCTTGAATGTCATGGTTTTGTGGTTTTGGGATTTAGGCTTTCGTGGTTTTATGCTTTTGGGTATTTGGATTTTCCACTTTATGGGCTCAAGATTCTGAAATTCGAGCTTTCAGAATTTCGAGCTTATAAAGTGAATATATATATATATATATATATATATATATATATATATATATATATATATATATATAGATATGTATATGATTCCCCCATGTTTTTGTTGAATGGCATTTCTTCAATAAACACAGGGGTGTGGTTTAATGTCAGTGACTTGGATAGCCACGTAGTGGAAATGTTGATATTGTTTAATGTCAAGATAGGTAAGTGAAGTTGGAGGGGTGAGATTGTTTTTGTATATGTATGTGAGGTAGGGTTAGGATGAGTAAAGGATTGGTGTTCTATATTTGTGTGCGAGTTTGTATATTTTAGGGTTAGTGTCGGTTAGGTTAGGGGATAAGATATAGTATTGTTTGTGTGTCCAAGTGTGTCTTGTCTAGTGGCACTGTTATGGATGAAGGTAAGGTGTAGGGTTAAGGTTGAGGAAAGGGGCAACATTATAGGGTTAGCACCCACTACTAAAGTGGCATGGGGGGGGGCAAAGGTGAGTACATGACTCACTTGTGATTCCCATGCTATCATATGACATTGTAAATAGTGTTTTTCATAAATGTACATAATTTAGTTATTGGATATTGCTGCTTATATAGCTCTATACTTTAGATATAAGGTTTATTTCTGTGCATGTTAAACCAGTTGTAAATGCACTATATGTAATACAGCTGTTGACATTCTTTTGTATCTCCTTATTTAGCCTGGGGTATGGCTAAAAATGATTCTCAGACCAGTTTACTGACCTGTGTAACTTGTTAACTCAGCAGACTAATTCACATGCAGACATAATATACTGTGTTTAACATGTCTGAATTTGTGTGCTTTTCTATGTGGCCACCTGAGCTGTTCCCCTTCATGTCACTTTCTTGATATTCATATCGAGTAGGACTGATGTTCCAGATCTGACACAATGGGGAGAAAAATATGGTCTCGCTATACTAAGAAACCATTGTTGCAGCTCTGGACTTTCTGTGGTCTAACAGGATTTATATGTTGGTAGAAACACCAGCACTTCATAATTAAATATCAGATTTATTAATTCACTTTAAGGGCTCTGATTCTGCCTCTCTCTCTCTATAATATATATATATATATATATATATATATATATAAAACTTGTAACTTGGGTTTAACTCTTGAAGGCAGAGGTAACCCCTTCATACCTGTGCTAACTTCCATTATACAGATGGCTATTGTTTTTTCAGGGGCTGGTTGAGCAGAAAAATGCAGAATTGCATGGCACAGTGGCATTGTTCTGTAAATATGAAGCAGTGTCCAGGCATAAAACTACTCTATTTTTTTAGAGTTCAGCATATTTCTTTACCTGTTCAAATTTCTGTAACTTCTGTTCATTCCTATGTGAACTGCTAAAAGCGAACTAATTGTGTGGCAGAGAACTTTATCATTAGACAGATTTTTAGCATTTAGGGAAATATATAAATGGCTAATATTTGTTTTTCTAGGTGAAGGGAATATTGTGTTAAGATCTTAGTTGGCACATTGTTTACATTCGATATCTCTCTTTCTGGGTACTTATTAAGAAATCTAGAAATACATACCTTCTTGCATTAGGAAGTAAGCAGAACACACCAAAATAAGCCATTTTTCGTCACCGCTACTGAACCGTAAACTGTGTTATATTGTAAATACTCAGCACTGAAAAATGTTCCTCTCTAGCAGAGGCTTTTTTGAATCACTTTGTGACAACAGCTGGCAAAGACGCTTGGTATTTGGGGCATTTTATGGAAGCTAACGCAAATGGAATGAAAGAAGAATTGCATTATATGTATTGTGCTGAATCCTGCTAGGTTGTTGAACTTAATTATTTTGTTTGTTTTGTTTTGTTTGAAATAAACTGAATCATAGGTTTGTAGGTATGTACTAGGCTAATGGCCCTGGAGCCTTTACAAGCCTAGCCCCTGACATTGTGCCACCTGACCTTAGTTTCCAATGCCTCTCTCGAGTAGAGCCACTGGAGTGAACCCCAGGGTGAATTTTCTATTTCCCATCCACTCATCAAGATTTCTGTTGAAGAGGGTCAATGAGGTGCTCTGCTTGACATATATGGGAAGTCTATTCCATAGCATGGGCAGTCCCTGGGTTATGAACCTGTCCCTGCAGCACGTTCTGTTGATTATGGTAATGAGGTTGAGGTCTCTGGATCATGTGGTGTACAGGGATTGGATTTCTTTAGATGTAGCATTTCTTACAGAGCTGGGTCAGACATGGCTTTGTAAGTCAAGCAAAGATCACCTCTAAGTAGGCGATATGAGACAAAGAATTGTTGGAGTTTTTTGAGTCTGTCTATATAGAACAAGTGTTTAAGGCCTAAGACCCTCTTTGTGAGGTACTTTTCCGGCCTCTCCAGTTGTTGCAGGTGTCTAGTGAGGTACATGCCGAATGGGGCATTGTACCCGATGATTGACCTAATAAGGGAAGAATAGAGGGAGACAATCACCTCTTTCTTCCTGGATGCAAAACCCTTAGTAATGAGATGTGCCACATAAAAGGACTTTCTGACCATAGTGGCAATGTAGTGGTCAAAAGAGAGGTTGCTGTCAACCTGTGTTCCCAGATCTCTTCTGTGTTCAGTGGACTACCATCAGTGTGGTAATTCATGGGAAATGTTTTTTTCCCAAAGGGGATGACAACACATTTTTTGGCATTGAGCTTAAGGCCAGGGTTCTGACACCAGTCATTGGTCTCAGTGAGGCCTTTCTGTAGAATGTCAACATCACTTGAGGAGTTAATAATAGCTCCCAACTTGTTATCATCTGCGAAGTTTGTCAGCCAGAGTCCCTTCGTGTTGGCCTGGACTTCAGGGAAGTAGATACCAAACAGAAGAGGACCCAGGACCGAATCCTGTGGGACTCCACTCGTGACTGGTCGGCAGTCTGACTTTGTGTCAGTTACTTTCCCACTGTGGGTTCACTCTGTGAGCCAGTTTGCAACCCACCTAGTGATCTAGGGGTTGATGCCTAGCTTAGTGAGTTTTTCTATGATTCCTGAGTGGGGAATGGTATCAAAGGCCTTGGCCAGATCAGGGTAGGCTGTATGAACCACCTTACCTTGATCCACAGCTCTGGTAACTGACTCAAAGAAGTCGACCAAGTTGAGCAGTTATGATCTACCCTTCACAAAACTAACCTGTGTGGGATCCAGAGTATGGAGATTCCCTGTATCCTTTTTTATTAGGTCCATGATGATGCATTTCATAGCTTTGCGTATCAAACTCATCAGGCTAATAGGGCAATAGTTCCCAGGGTCTGTAGTCACTCCCTAGAGGGAAGACTGTAGCAGTGCACCATTTGGTAGGGATAAAGCCTGAGGTGAGGTTCTGATTGAACAGGGCACACAGGTGTGGTGCCAATTCACTCTGTAGTTCATGTAGAACACAGCCAGGGATATTGTCAGGTCCCATAGAAGTTGGATTCTTGGCCTTGGAAAGTGCTGCTTTAACCTGTACAGCAGTAATACTGGGTGCCTGGCAATCTACTGGAATTGTGATTGGTCCTTTGGGGGGGGGTTAAAGCTGGCACTGAATCTGTCGGCTCGTTATAGGAGGTACCATTATGCAGTAGCTCAGAGCAAATATGGGTATTGCCGTGGAGATTCTTTACATAACTATAGAAGGCCTTGTGGTTGTCTTTACTATCTGCTGCAATTCTGTTTGCATAGCTAGCTTTAGGGGATTTGATGAGGGATCTCAACTTTTTGTTGAGTCTGATAATGGAGTTTTTTTTCAGTCTTTGGACACTTCTATTGTAGAGTTTGTTTATGGCTGGGTATCACCAGATTGACTTCCTTTTTTTGGAGGAGAATGTCTTGGTTCTATTGGGTTATGGCGAGATCCATGCATTTCTGTACGTTTGTACAGTGCATTGGTGTATAATTCGGAGGTCATGCAACTATTCTCCATTTACATGGGTGCCATGAAGTTAGCCACCTCTGTTTTTAGGAGCACTGTGTTTCTCAGACTTGAATTTCAGAGTGTAGCTAAACAAGATTTTCTCCAGGATGGCGGATTATCTTTTATCTAAACCATCAAGCGCTTCTTCTGTAGACTTCAGTATTTATTATTATTATTATTATTATTATTCAATATTTCTTAGGAACTTAATGAACCTGTTTCCAATTTGCCATTCATTTCTTATTGCAATATTACCAGCTTACCATGTTTTTTATGTAACATCAGCAATTTATTCTTCAAGGGCAGCAGGCCCTGAATTTGTAGATGAAACACTGAAATATAAAGCTGTTTTCTAGCAACAACCTCTATTAGTTTCAGATCTCTTTAATGTGGAATTATTCAGATGACTGTTACTTCTGCAGAGATTGTGCATATTGACTGATATTGGTGGATTGTAAAGACAGAACTTTGAGTGGCCTTTTATGGTTGAAATGCTCTCATATGGGCAGTTTTTTCATTATTGGTTCATATGTTTTGTTTCATTGCTTATCGGAAAAATGTTCAAAACTATACATATAAACACAGCCTAAAAGTGGTGCTGTATTAAGCAAGGGATATAATTTGATTATTATATATTATAATTTACTACAATCAGGAAGGTGAATCAAAGAACTTGTGCATGATTCTAAGAATGTGTCCAAAGGACCTATGATTTGAAAACAGCCCAAAGGTAAACTTAATCTGCCACTAGCCAGATGCATTTTCTTTGCATGTGGGTTTCAATGGTGTTTCAGTGAATGTGAGTTTCAAAGGCAGAAACATTTTAATGCTAAGTCTGTTTTCATTGTGAGGCTTTATTACTTTATTTAGCAAATGTCTATCAGTGTTTGTCCTATAAAATCTGAAATAAAAGTTTTAAATTAAATCCAAAAGTCTGTAATCATTGTAGAAGTTAAGAAGAAAACAGTATGCACACCGAGAGTTTTGAACAGTGTTTGTGGCCACAGGGAAGAAATGGAGAAATAGCCAAGTAATGGGACGCTGGAATGGCTGTGTGGGAGGGGATGTGGGTACTAAAATTACACACAATTTGCTTTCGCATACATGTCCAGAATTTTTGACATGAAAAGTTGGCAACCTTATCCTAGTTGCAAGCATTTTTACATCACAAACCATACTGACACACTTCCAGTTGCAGACATTATACATCACTTATAGTCAACCCAATCATTTTCAGTCAAACAACTCATATAAGTTCTGCCTTCTTTTAAACCTCATTCCTCCCCTGTATATATTGTTCCCGCAATTCCCATTTTTTCGTATATAGTTTGCTCCTACCCCTTTCTAAAGATCTCAATTCCAGTTGTTTTATTTATGTTACTATATTCACTGCTTCTAATATAGTTTGGTTTAGATTCTTATTTCCATTTTCGAGTAATTGCTTTTTTGGCAGTCATCATAAGTAGACACAGCAAGGCCTTAATATATCTAATAATAACAACAGTATGTCACTACTCAGCAACTAATCAAAAAATGAAGGAATAATGTAGCGATACCTGCAGCCACAACGCAGTCCATAAGCTTAAAAAACTTTTTATTACAGACTAAAAACATAAGATTAAGCATGTCTAGGCAATTTCTGTATCATAGCTAAAAAAAATAATCTCACTCGTCACACCAATCTGCTACCCAGCATCTCTGAGAGTGCATCCTGCAGGGGATCCTTAAAGTTTGCCGCACCACTGCACTCCCAGAAAATATGTTCCCAAGTAACTCTTTCCTCCCCATCATACCTCTAATATTTGCTGCTGACCTGAGGAAAAATTCACTGGAGTCCACTTGGGGTATGAAATGTCTTTGTAAACATTTCCAGTAAAAAATCCTAAATCTTCTAGATTTTGTTGCATATTTGGGAGACATACATATATCCTGCCATTGTTTCTTTGTGAATTGCTTATCCAGTCTTTCTTCCCAATCCTTTCTAAGCTCCTTTAATTGATTCTGATAGTTATTAAGCAATATTTTATATGGTCTACTAATTATTCCTTTTTTAATGCCGCTTCTGTTTAGATTTTACTAAAAACTCTATCAGTCCTAGTCCTTCATTTAGATCCCCACTATTTATTTCTCTTTTCCTATACTCTGATATCAATCCTTGATAGGGAAGGCAATCTCCAACCTGCAGTCCAAATAAAAAACACAAGTATTCTTTTTGGAAGTAGGCAAAAGCTCTATTCTATCTCCAGACCTCTACAAATGCTCTATCTTCTGAGTAACGCTATTGGAAAATGTCACCGCATTCAAATACCTAGGGATTTGGTTGGACCTTTCCTAAATTTCCATCTCCACTTGGGCAGTACACACAAAAAATCATGTCTGTCCTATTCTGGGCTAATAGGTTCTCCCCTTTTCTAACCGGACCCTGTAGGAATGCCATAGGTAAAGATATTTACTGGCTCATCTAGAATATGGCCTCTCTCTGATTGTTGCAGCCTCTAAAAGAAATGCTTCCTCCTCTGAATCCATTTCAAGCACCATATACAGATTCACCACTCTCTCACAAGAGATGGACACCACTGCAAAACCACTGAAAAGCTGCCTGTGAAAGAATGTGCCGACTTCCTACTCACCTTTCAACTATTTAAACTTATACAACATTAGAAGTATTAACCACTCAAGTCCTTTCCTCCAGTGTCCACAAACTAGGCTTCACCGCACACACCATGATTTATCAGTCCTTAGCCCCAAACTGTAGGAATATTTCTCTTCTTATCATAAGGATCATTCATCATAGCCCATTTTCCAATCAGCAATAAAAACACATTACAAGACTCTGTGAAAATGCAACTGCTATCTCTCCAGCCATGTAACTTAATCTCTCCCTCCCCCTATTCCCTCTACACTTCTTGCTCTGGTCCTATTTTATTTTCTGATTTTTTCAGTGTGCCAACCTTTGAATCCACTTTGTATATAATGCATGTATATATTGTTTTGTGTTGTGTCAGTTCCTCTGTAAATGTTGTTATGTATCTATTCCCTTTACACACTCAAGCCAACTATGATATTCACATTGTATGTGTATATATATATATATATATATATATATATATATATATATATATATATATATATATATATATACACAAACACACATATATATATATATTTTTTAAATTTATTACTAAAAGAATATAAGACCTAAACAACATGTCCTCCATGGACCAACTCAAAGCCCTGTCACTCAGTATCATACAGACTTCTAAGAGGTGACCTTTGTCTGGCATACAAGATGTTCGCTGAGCCACTGCTGATGGATTTATTGCACATCAGCAAGTCCAATTGCTACAGAAATACTTTGTCTAAGGGTCCAAACCTTTTCTGCAACATCAACAGAATGTTTTGGAGAGACAAGTCTAAACCTTTTCTGCAATATCAACAGGATGTTTTGGAGGGACAAGTTTATCTCAAAGAAGATACCACTGATCTGGAACAGACACCCCATCCATGTAAAACAAAGTTCATTCCTGTCCTTATTCAAGTGCAGCCAGGATCTATGGATTGGAAACAGGAAATTTAGCTCATGGCATTTGCCTGTACTACTAATGGACAGAGGTGGATCCTAAATGCTTTACCCCATTTATGGGTCCCCTCAAATTACCTATGGTATGATTCCAGTTATTCTCACTAGGGGTAATATTCAATTATTAACCATGGGATGGGTAAGACCAATGTAACACCAAATGGAATAGGTCAACTCATGCACAAAAAGAGAAAATGGATAGGTTTAAAATGTCCAACAATGGCAGCAAACCTAATACTTACCTAAGAACCTATGAATTTGTCATCCATTCTGTCCACAGTGTCATGTATCAGTTTGTTTATCCTGGCTGTGACTAAAATAGATCCAACTAGATAAGTGTTCCACCCAGGTTAATACATTTAAAATAAATAAATAAATAAAATAGTAAGTACAAAGAAGTGCTTACCTATTAAAAAAATGTCTTATATCCTGTGGCTAAATCTTCTTCAAAGTAATCCACTAATTTACTGGTGTAACTTGATCCCTCAAATATTTTATAATATTTAAATAATTCAAGACACTCTGATGACCGATTTGTTGTTTTTTGTGGTACGGCCAATGTCCGTATACATCAATAATCACCTAGTCCATTGAGCCCATCGCTCTCACTTCTCAGAAGTACAAATAACGCATCAGTATTGAAATAGCTGTTCACCCAACAATGTCCCAGCATTTTGTTTATTTTTGCCTTACCTTATGAAAGTGGAGATGGAGAGACTGGAGACCACACGGTATGCAGCAGTGCCACTGGGAGGATTTGCACATTCCTGTGCATGCTTGCATATTCCATTGGTTGTACGTACCTGCTCCTGTGTCAGTGGAAAATGAACAAATGTTATCACATCACCTGCTCTTGGGGGAAGATTACAGAAAAACATAGGAGAAAATGCTGCCCATCATCCACTTGATATTTCTTATCTTACAGTGGCCCTCACATTCCTGGAATGCCACCTGATCATGAGTTGCTGACATCATATGCCAGCATACCGGCCTGTACTAGTGAACTAGCAAACTTCCAAGACTAGAAGGTGACAGAGCATGAGAAATCAGTCACACCTGTCCATTTCATTTAAAGTGAAATACACACGCATCTTAAACTCGAGACATACCTGTCTCTACAGTATTGTGTTTTCCATCTTTAGCAGCTTAATGTGAATAGGAAGATTATGTATGCTTTTATTTCTGAATAACATTTGCGTTGTAATACAACAGTGAAAATCCTAGCAACAAAAATAACTTACTTTGTTGGATTGTATGTAATGACTTTTTCATTCATCCTTGTTGTTACTATTTTTATATTATTATCATGCTAATTCTATTAGAAATCAAATATAACTTTCCAACATTTATCTGTACATGAGTATATCAACTTAACATTTCCATTCACATTTTCTAGCATTCCTCCGTTTACTCCTATTGATCTCTTGATTAGTAATCACTAAGGCTTTTCTGACTTATTTGGAAATGGATGACTATTTTTCATCTTATTCCAGAAAAACTCCAGCTATACTCCATCGCATATCGCCCACTCAGAGGCGATCTCTGCTTAACATACAAGGCTATGTCAAACCCAGAGCTGTTGGACATGCTACACTTAAAGAAATCCCAATCCCTCAGAGCCACATGCTCCAGGGATCTAAACCTTGTCATCACAATGAACAAAACATGCTGGAAGGATAGGTTCCTGACCCAGAGACTCCCCAGACTCTGGAATAGACTGTCCATACATGTCAAGCAGAGTGCCTCTTTGGCCCTGTTCAAAAGGAACCTTGATGATTGGATGGGAGATAGGAATTCACCCCGGGGATCATGTCAGTTGCCCTGCTAGACAAGGGTCCAGGGAAGTAAATATTGTGGGAAGAAATATCTAGGGAATTGTTATGGCTAGACTTGTATAGGCCCTAGGGTCGATAGCCTAGTACCAACCTATGAACCTGTGACTACCCCTTGCATCTCTCCCCCTTTTTTCTGCATCTGCTATCCTCCTCTAAAACATCCATCATTTCCCCCCTTTCTCTTTAATTATCTGCATCTTCCCTCTCTTATGCCTATCCACCTCACCAATGTTTTGCAAACAGCCTTACTATAGTTCACCACTGCTTCCGGTTTCCATCTTGTAATCCTCATTTTAATATCTCACGCCAACTCATGAAGCGCTAACCTCTCATCCTGATACCAACCCCATTTCCCCATCTGTACTCTAAATGTAGAAAATTCCCAGCTATTCTCCATTTCCTTGTCATATATCCTCCTCCAAATTTTCTGCATCTGCTCACAAGCTCTCTCGCCATCACATATGTCATCGATTTGCCTACTCCTCTCCACATTGCCAGTTCTTTCCTTTGCATACTGTTCCTCCAATACCAGCTGTGTATTAACAACCAGTATGCATCCTCTACCAGATCAGTTGTTCATAATTCCATCACTATTCCTCATGTTATATCTAACATCTCATCTTTTTCCCCACGCTTCACCACCCCTTATCCATTGCTCCCTCAAATAGGCCTCCACCTGTCTTGCATTCTAAATCCCCAACTACTTGTATAGCACACCAGTCTTGCTATTTTTGAATTTCTGACCATCCCTCTTCTGCATCTTTCATTTTTTCAGTTCCTCCCTCTCCAAACATAATTGTGTCACAACCATCCTGTATTTTAACTACTGTTCTGAAAAAATATTCTCTCAAAATTGGATTGCACCTTACATTAGTCATTCCCATAAAAGCCCTTTCCTCTTCTTACCCTTAAACCTTCCTACTTAGTGTTGTACCTAAATAATTTAATATTGCCCCTGTAGTGCTCAGTGTCTCATTATTTACCCACCTGTCACGCTTCACCACACCATCTTATCCGCATCTAACTCCAGCCTATAAAAAAACTTGTTCCCTTCCATCTTTTCACCTCACCCTATTGAATTCATTATGTTTGAAACCCTTCATTCTCTGAACTTCATTTATAGCTGTCAGATATCTTCATAAATCCTTAGTCTTTCCTTAGGAAAGCAATCAGGATCCTGACAACTTCAGTTCCTGACACTTATTCCTTCTATCCTAAGAAAGTGAGGAGCTAAACTAAGGGTGATTTTACAGAGCACATCTGCTCATGCATCCTGATTTTAATGAGAGTTAGAGAGTTACTTTGATATGGAGAGGAAGCTTATCCCATAGGTAGTGGATACTTTGAGAGAGAAATCTGTCTTGTCAACTGTTTCTGTTACCAGTACAATGTAGATTTAGATCCGTAAAAGTGGTATTGGTGAAACTGTTGTATGAGCATGCAAAAGGTGAATTTCCTGACACATTTCTCAGATATCTAATAGTTTAATTATGATCAGAGAGCCAATGACAGTAATTTATGACTATGAACTCCATAACAATGTCCTCCTTTGTTTTACAAATGATGCTGGTAAACCTAACCAGCATATAGCCACTTTGTCAGTGGGATGACTGTTCTTTGTTTGCAAGGTACAATAACAGGGGTCGATATTAGAAGACCGAAAGTTTAAAATTGCAGACGCTCTAAAGAGCAAAAATACCAGACCTCAAAGTGTTTTTTTTGAGATTGCAGTACAGTGAAGATCGGAATATTTGCCCTTTTGTCACTGTAGTGTGATCTTGGACTATATATTTAGCAGGGGGTGTGAAGGCCACAGCCCCCCCCCAAAAAATAATGATTACGAGGTCCAGCATTTTCGCTCTTTAGAGCATTTACGATTTTAAACTTTCGGTCTTCTAATATAGACCCCAATAACAGCTATCATCCCAGCTTCAAGCACAAGCCCAATGCAGTGTCTAAGCTGGAAAAGGTTTAAAAAGAACTCAATAAGGTAGTTTTTTAATCTAACAAAGAGGCAGTTAGATGTGTTGTTTGTACCCGTGTAGCTAATGATTTTGTTTTGTATATGGATTTTAAGACATGTAGCAATCATAGGCAGTGGAACAGACTGAAATGAGTGAGGGTAAGAATGGTGAGTGGAGAAATTTGAACTAAATTTTTATGCTATATATGTTGGTGATGGTCTCTAAATTGGAGATCAGCTTTGTGCATCATTGTATATTACCCAGAAGACTACCAATGCAGTTAAAAAGGCTTGTTTTTTGCTGATGAGGAATATTTCACTTGAAAAATATCCAGATGATCTTATGTCTGAGTTTTTTAAATATTTTTTTGAGATCGCCTCTACCTTGAGGTGGTTTGAGTTTATTTTCTTAGCAATTATACCTATCCTTCTTCCATACAAAAGGATACCTTTTTCATCTTCCCCACTGATCTGTGCCATGGACTAATACTAATATGTCTCTAAGTTTTGATTGTGTGTGGCAGCATAATGTTTCAAATGAGATCAAACCTCCTCCTTAACATAAAATCTTCCCAACCCACCTGTCCACCATCTTCCCTCTCTCCCCATTCAGTATGATCCACTTTTTCTAAGCAGTCTAAACCACTGTTGAATATAGTTTCAGAACCAATAATTTCCGCCTTTTCATGCATCCCACTTTCCCCATCACTACATTCTTTCAAATGGAAGAGTAGTTATGATGCATCTCCAAAATCTCGAAAGACCTACAAATCACTGATAACCCAAGCAATATTATGCAGTTACCTCCAATTAATAACTTTCTGCTCCTCTCTTTTCTGTCCTTTCCCTCTTAACATTATCCTCATCTGCACCAAGAACTCAATGACCAATGAAAAGAGTCTCATCAACGGTGCATATTCTGCCATGTTCTCCTCCCTAACCTTATCTGTGTACTCTGCCATGTTCTCCTGCCTATCCTTATCTGTATACTCTTCCATGTCCTCCGTCTTAACCTTATCTGTGTACCCTGCCATTTTCTCCTCCCTAATCTTATCTGTGTACTCTGCCATGTACTCCTCACTAACATTATCTGCGCACTCTGCCATGTTCTTCTCCTAAACCTTATCTGTGTACTCTGCCATATTCTCCTCCTAACCTTATCTGTGTACTCTGCCATGTTCTCCCCCTTACCTTATCTGTGTAGTCTGCCATGTTCTCCTCCCTAACCTTATCTGTGTACTCTGCCATCTTCTACTCCCTAACCTTATCTGTGTACTCTGCCATGTTCTCCTCCCTAACCTTATCTGCGTGCTCTGCCATGTTTTCCACCCTAATCTTCTCTCTTTACTCTGCCATGTTCTCCTCCCTAACCTTATCTGTATACTCTGCCATGTTCTCCTTCCTAACCTTATCTGTGTATTCTGCCATGTTCTCATACCTAACCTTATCTGTGTACAGTGCCACGTTTTCCTCCCTAACCTGATTTGTGTACTCTGCGATGTTCTCCTCCCTAACCTTATCTGTGTACTCTGCCATGTTCTCCCCCTTACCTTATCTGTGTACTCTGCCATGTTCTTCTGCCTAAACTTATCTGCGTGCTCTGCCATGTTTTCCACCCTAATCTTCTCTCTTTACTCTGCCATGTTCTCCTCCCTAACCTTATCTGTATACTCTGCCATGTTCTCCTTCCTAACCTTATCTGTGTATTCTGCCATGTTCTCATACCTAACCTTATCTGTGTACAGTGCCACGTTTTCCTCCCTAACCTGATTTGTGTACTCTGCGATGTTCTCCTCCCTAACCTTATCTGTGTACTCTGCCATGTTCTTCACCCTAACTTTATCTGTGTACACTGCCATGTTCTCCTCCCTAACCTTATCTGTGTACTCTGCCATGTTCACCTCCCTAACCTAAACTGTGTTCTCTGCCATGTTCTCCTCCCTAACCTTATCTTTGTATTCTGCCATGTTCTCCACCCTAAATTTATCTGCGTACTCTGCCATGTTTTCTTCCCTAATTTTACCTGCGTACTCTGCCATGTTCTCCTCCATAACCTCCTCTGTGTACCCTGCCATGTTCCCCCCCCTAACCTTATCTGCGTACTCTGCCATGTTCTCCACCCTAACCTTTTTTGCATATTCTGCCAAGTTCTCCTCCCTAAACTTATCTGTGTACTCTGCCATGCCCTCCTCCCTAACCTTATCTGTGTACTCTGCCATGTTCACCTCCCTAACCTAATCAGTGTACTCTGCAATGTCCTCCTCCCTAACCTTATCTGTGTACTCTGTCATGTTCTCCTCCTTAACCTTTTCTGTGTACTCTGCCATGTTCTCCTCCCTAGCCTTATTTGTGTACTCTGCCATGTTCTCCTCCCTAACCTTACCTGTGTACTCTGCCATGTTTTCCTCCATAACCTTATCTGCATACTCTGCCATGTTCTCCTCCTTAACCTTTTCTGTGTACTCTGCCATGTTCTCCTCCCTAGCCTTATTTGTGTACTCTGCCATGTTCTCCTCCCTAACCTTACCTGTGTACTCTGCCATGTTTTCCTCCATAACCTCATCTGCATACTCTGCCATGTTCTCCTCCCTATCCTTATCTGTGTATTCTGCCATGTTCTCCTCCCTAAACTTATCTGTGTACTCTGTCATGTTTTCCTCCCCCCTAACCTTATCTGTGCACTCTGCCATGTTCTCCAACCTAACCTTATCTGTGTACTCTGCCATATTCTCCTCCCTAAACTTATCTACGTATTCTGTCATGTTCTCCTCCCTAATCTTATCTGTGTATTCTGCCATGTTCTCTTCCCTAATGTTATCTGTGTACTCTGCCATGTTCTTCTCCCTAACCTTATCTGTGTACTCTGTCATGTTTTCCTCTCTATCCTTATCTGTGTACTCTGCCATTTTCTCCTGCCTAACCTTATCTGTGTAGTCTGCCATGTTCTCCTGCATAACCTTATATGTGTATTCTGCCATCTCGTCCTCCCTAACCTTATCTGTGTACTCTGCCACGTTCTCCTCCCTAACCTTATCTGTGTACTCTATCATGTTTTCCTCTCTATCCTTATCTGTGTACTCTGCCATTTTCTCCTGCCTAAACATATCTGTGTACTCTGCCATGTTCTCCTGCCTAACCTTATATGTGTATTCTGCTATCTTGTCCTCCCTAACCTTATCTGTGTACTCTGCCATGTTCTCCTGCCTAACCTTATCTATATACTCTGCCATGTCCTCTGCCTATCCTTATCTGTGTACTCTACCATGTTCTCCTCCCTAACCTTATCTGTGTACTCTGCCAGTGATCACCAGCCCACCTTCCTACTAAAACTTAAATCCCACACCAACTCCGAACCACCAATTTGGACCATTAGAAACAAAAGAAACTGACATAACAAAATTCAAGCTTAAACTACAATATCAAAATTTGAATCTTTTAAAGACACTCCCACTAGACGAAGTGGTTGAGCTATTTAACGTTACCTTCCTAAACATCTTAAACACCCATGCCCCTCCTCGCACAAGCAAACAAAAAATTAAAATAACCCCCTGGATCACAAAACTACTAAAACCATGATAGCCCAAAGAAATAGAGCCTGGCATCAGTGTAGAGCCAATAAAACCATAGCAACCAAACAAGAATTCCAAAAACTCAGGAACAAAGCAAAAGAACAAATTCTACTAGACAAAAGGAACAATTTTTTCAGTTTGCAAAATAGACTCCAAAACAACTCCCAAAAACTCTGGGCAGCACTAAATACATTACTCCACCCCAGCAGACCAAGTACCCCAACACCAGCCCTTGTAAATGATAGCACTGACATTCCAGAAGCCTTTAATAGATTTTTCATAGAAACCATTTCAAAATTAGTTCATCAACAACCCACAACATCTACTACTAGCAACCCCAAGCCTGCTACCAATATCAATACCACCTTCCAGTTCAAACCTATTCCCACAGATTATATAAAAAGACTATTAAGTAAACTCAAACCAACTAGCCTAGCTGCCGACAACATTCCAGCCGAATACCTTCAAATAGCTGCTAATGAGATAGCATATCCAGTATCAATTCTCCTGAACATATCAATAACAGAAAGCAAAATTCCAACAGTCTGTAAAATAACATATGTCACCCCACTACACAAAGGTGGGACCTGTACAGACCTTACCAACTATCGCCCTATTTCTATATTATCCCTACTTGCCAAAATATTAGAAAAATGTATTTACCAGCAACTTATGCAATACCTACTGAAAAAACAACTTCTCACTTCTACCCAACATGGGTTTAGACCAGCCCATAGTACAATGACTACCATCCTCTCCTTCACCAACTTAATCAACCAGAACCGGAATCTAGGCAAACTAATATCAGCCATATTTTTAGACCTATCAAAAGCGTTTGACATGGTCAACCATCCCAAACTTCTTGACTCCATCACTGACCTTGGACTAGCCACTAACTCACTAGCCTGGTTTCAAAATTACCTAATAGGTAGACAGCAAGCAGTCAGGTGGGATAACAAACTATCCACACTGCTCCCTATTACAACTGGAGTCCCACAAGGATCAATATTAGGCCCTCTGTTATTTTCCATATTCATTAACGATCTCAACAAGATCACCCAAGATGCAACTGTCACACAATATGCTGATGACTCAACACTAGTCTGCTCAGCCACCAACCCCCTCACACTCCTTTCCACTACCAAACAAGTCTTCAAAACCACTGAAGCTTGTTTCTCAGTAAAAACCTGTTACTGAACCCAAAAAAGACCAAATTACTAATTTTCAATCCAAATAACTCCAACTTAGACACAGATTATTTTAGTATTATGTCTAATGATGATACCATTATCTCCTCAGACTCCCACACAAAACTTCTGGGCATTACAATTGACAACAAACTGAAGTTTGACCTGCACATAAATCAAACCATCAAAAACATACAAAGAAAACTAGGCAGTCTGTACAAAAATAAAACATTCCGAATCCAATAGACTAAAATTATGATGGCTCAAACTCTGCTACTATCTGCACTTCTATATGCTGCCCCCATCTTCACCAACCTATCTAAACAGAAATTACAAAACTAGACACGTTACAATCAAACTGCCAGCTTTGCCACAAATGCTCCCTACCGTTCACATTATTACCACTCACTGTATCAACTAAAGTGGCTTGAACTTTAAAATCTCATTACCTTCCACCAACTAGTTTTCACTAAAAAACTCCTACTATATCCAGACAAAATGCCAACACTATCTAATGTACTAAAAATACACGAAAACCCAAGACAACTATGTTCTAGTGACAGGACCTTAATCAAGATCACCAGATCCAACAACTCAGCAGGAGACTCCCTATTTCCTAACTACACAGGCAAAATCTGGAACTCACTGCCCCCTGATATTACCTCAGCAAATTCTATCATTAAGTTTAAACAACTACTAAAGGAACACTTATTTATCAATAGATAATGCCCATGCCTTCCCCCAGGTTGACCCACTACACCTGATTTTCCCTCAGGACTTTCTCTATCAACCTCTGCATATTAATTTACTGCATGTACTAGTTTTGTTAATATGCAAACCTCATCTACTAGGAGTTCTACTATACTCCTGAAAGCTCTCTACTACTCAGTGTACTCCCCATCTCATTCTTACACCATCATACTCAAACACAATATTGTAAATTTAAACATATATATGGGTGAATTATACATACTCTCATTAAGTTAAGTAGAAATTACTGGACATACAATTAACGTGTTCTGCTACTACAATTTGCAGCTAAAATATTTTTTTCTCTATGTACTTCTAATATGTTATGTTTTGTACTTGGTCTCTGTATTTGTTAAATGACTCTGTATGTATTTGCTTGCCTTTGTATATTTACAAACTCTGGAGTTTTTCTCGATGGGCCTCTGCTGAAAATGGACATTTATCCAGTTGGATTCCCCTGGTCAACAAATGTAAAATAAAATAAATAATAAATAAATAAATATACTCCTCCCTAACCTTATCTGTGCACTCTGCCATGTTCTCCTCCCAAACCTTATCTACGTACTCTGCCATGTTTTCCTCCCTAAACTTATCTGCATACTCTGCCATGTTCTCTTCCCTATCCTTATCTGTGTATTCTGCCATGTTCTCCTCCCTAACCTTATCTGTGTACTCTGCCATGTTCTCCTCCCTAACCTTATCTGTATACTCTGCCATGGTCTGCACACTAACCTTATCTGTGTACTCTGCCATGTTCTCCTCCCTAACCTTATCTGTGTACTCTACCATGTTCTCCTCCCAAACCTTATCTGTGTACTCTGCCATGTTTTCCTCCCTAACCTTATCTGTGTACTCTGCCATGTTCTCCTTCCAAACCTTATATGTGTACTTTGCCATGTTCTCCTCCCTAACCTTATCTGTGTACTCTGGCATGTTCTCCTCCCTAACCTTATCTGTGTACTCTGCCATGTTCTCCTCCCTAACCTTATCTGTGTACTCTGCCATGTTCTCCTCCCAAACCTTATATGTGTACTTTGTCATGTTCTCCTCCCTAACCTTATCTGTGTACTCTGGCATGTTCTCCTCCCTAACCTTATCTGTGTACTCTGCCATGTTCCCCTCCCTAACCTTATCTGTGTACTCTGCCATGTTTTCCTCCCTAACCTTATCTGTGTACTCTGCCATGTTCTCTTCCCTAACCTTATCTGTGTACTCTGCCATGTTCTCCTCCCTAACCTTATCCTGCTTGACAACCTTCCATTCACCAAAATCTTCACCCATTGTTTCCTACACAGATTTTTAACCTACATCACCCAAATACCCTCTCCTGTCACTTGTTCCAACACTTCAAGCATATATTACTATTTTATGTAATCAAAAATCATTTAAACATCCATTATTGCCATACCAGCTTTACCCAGCCCTTCCTTCTCCACCTAGTCATAAAAATGTAACAGTATCAACTGCTGGTCCACTGATCAACATCCCTTTACAAAGCCTTCCTGTTTCTTCCCTATTATCTTAATTATTACCTACTCTACTCTTGCTGTTAATACCCTGACATAAATTTTCATATATGTAGTGCGTTGTGATTTTGGCTTATATTTGGCATAATCTGCTTTATCTTCTTACCCTTTATACACCATCACCACTGATGCTTTGTGCATGGTGTGTGGCATTTTTCACACTTCTAAAATAAAATGAAAGTCCTGCGGTATCTTACCTTTAATCCGAGGGTCCATCCTGTTATAGAATTCAGTGGGATAACCATGCACCTCTCTGCTTTCCCTCCCCCCAAATGTCTGATGACATCCATCACCTCCCTCATGCCTATCGTCCTACTCACCAACCCCCTCTCTTCTTCCTTGCCATCACTCTAAGCTACTAACAGCCTTGTCCATTGCCTTATATAGTATTGCATAAAAGCTTTGTAATATCCTGCTATATCACACTGCTACCACTCATTTATATCCCACATCATCACTGCCCACGTCTCTGCTGTTTTATTATGACAATAACTTAATATCTATATTAGCCCACTAACTTGTCCCCTTTGAGTCTGGTTCATTTCAGTCTTACATTGTTCATTTTCGGTTGTTCTTCAATTTCCTCTTACTTTTCCCTGTTCTTCTTCCCTCTTGCCGAACTTTCCTAATTCTGCACTCCTTATTTCTTACCTTCTTCTTCCCTCTCGCCGAACTTTCCTAATTCTGCACTCCTTATTTCTTACCTTCTTCTTCCCTCTCGCCGAACTTTCCTAATTCTGCACTCCTTATTTCTTACCTTCTTCTTCTCTCTCGCCGAACTTTCCTAATTCTGCACTCCTTATTTCTTACCTTCTTCTTCCCTCTCACCAAACTTTCCTAATTCTGCACTCCTTATTTCTTACCTTCTTCTTCCCTCTCGCTGAACTTTCCTAATTCTGCACTCCTTATTTCTTACCTTCTTCTTCCCTCTTGCCGAACTTTCCTAATTCTGCACTCCTTATTTCTTACCTTCTTCTTCCCTCTCGCTGAACTTTCCTAATTCTGCACTCCTTATTTCTTACCTTCTTCTTCCCTCTCGCTGAACTTTCCTAATTCTGCACTCCTTATTTCTTACCTTCTTCTTCCCTCTCATTGAACTTTCCTAATTCTGCACTCCTTATTTCTTACCTTCTTCTTCCCTCTTGCCAAACTTTCCTAATTCTGTAATCCTTATTTCTTACCTTCTTCTCCCTCTTCACTCTTCTTAGACTCATCAATAATTCTGGCTAAACTGTCTTAACTCTGTTCACTTCCTTCTTCTGCAAACCATCCTGTCCTTTTCCATTGCTCTGAACTACTTCCAGAACTATATTTTGCATCCACCAAATCTGCTTATTATTTCTTCAGTGCTCTAGGTTCCATCTCCACATTTTCCTTTTCTTTTATCTACTCCTTAGATCCAACATAACCTCACCAGAGCATGTACAGCAATCTTTGCTCTGACAACTCCATTTCCTCTACCTCTCCCAATATTTCTATGTCCTCTCAGAATCTCTACAGCCTACTACATTCCTCAGAAATCTATATCCTCTTTTCTCCACCCTTACAGCATATACCAGAAGTATCTTCCCGCCCTCCTTTAATACTTTGTGACATTTCCTATGAAATTGTGTATCCCCAAAAAGTGTCTCCCACTCCTAAATTCTACAATTATCCCCAGCTACCCTTTAAGTTTCCTCTCTAACCTCAGTAGGTTCATACTACATTCTCAGTACTATCGGTCTCAAACCTCACCCATCTCATTGGTGCCATCATGTATCCCCTTCCTTATGATCTTCCTGGAATTTCTGCAACCCCCTTTTCCATCCTAGACCAGCAGAAGGTCTTCCATTCCATCCTAATCTATCTTTCATGCAAGTTCAGCTCCTGTACCTATACCACTCTCATAGCTTCCATAACCACTTTTACAAATACTTACTTACCTTTTAATTGGTTTATTTTTCCCTTTTGCCATGCACATTCCAGTCCAAGTACTGGTTCCCTTTCTCCTCCCTACTGTTCCACCAGAGCTAGGGCAATCACACCTTTCTTTTCCCTTCCCTAGATCCCCAGTAATTTATGTCAGGAACAGCTGCCACAACCACTTTTATGAGGAAGGAACACTTTGCCTATTACATGACATCCACCTACCACATACCATATTTACAGTATTTCTGTATATCTTGATCTATTGTTAAAGTCTTCACAATCTTTATTATAAACATTCCTCTGACATCTATAAATGCACTTCTACATTGTAGTTCTTAAATCATACAAATATTTTGTCATTTCTTTTACCACTCCCCACTCTTCAAAGCTGTTCACATATCTTCTATTCCCATTTAATGAGAACTTTCCTATGCTCCATACATGAGCAAAGATCTCATTGTCATATTCTTTATAGTTCTTTATAGACATATTTCAAAGTACCCCATCCCCAGTATTACTTTCCTACAACCCTCCCTTCTAACAGACTATAATAGTTATACGGATTATTTAACATTACTAACAGATGTGAAGTTCAAGCATATTTACAAATAAATAACATCATTATAGCCCCACATGCCTTCCTATACTAACTTTGAAAAAAAATGTCAGCTCTCATTCCCTATTACAGTGTTGCAAGGCATCTTCTATTACTTCACTATCTATCATAATGCACAATATAACATGCACATTCTGACCAACATAAGGATAACAATTTTAAGCATGAATTTGCTGGTGAAAAAAGTAATAAAACAAACTGTCTTTCTAACTCCTCCAGTCTTTGATGGACTCTCAGTGTTCATGCGATACATTCCTCCCATCAGTCAAATCCTCCTTACTTACACATTATGACATTGACAGATAATAACTTAAATTCATAACAGACATACATCTGATTGCAGATCTTCCAACCCAGCCATTGTCTGTATTTGTCATCCATCTCCTTCTTTTTTTCTATCACCATAGTTGGACTGCCCTTTCTTCTGTCTTTTCTCATTCTTTCTTCATCTTCTTCCATAGAAAGTCACTAACAATTTAATCAGATTCTTCCAGCAAACAAAATACAAGTCAGACAGAGGGAGATAACAGGAAAAAAGTCCCATTTAGTTTAGCAAGCATGGTAAAATATCCCATCTCCGACCTGCTCTTTACTTTTCTTCCTGGATAATAGCATTCTGCTCCTTGTGTGATTTGAACTCTATCCTCCATTACTGCTCCTTCATGTCATCTACCACTCTATCATTCCACTCTGTACTCGTATGCTGTCATACATGCTTCCTCCTCCAACATGTTCCATTTTCTGGAGTCCTTCTACTCTTTATATTGATGTCTGCTGTGTTTTCCCATAGAATGGTCAGTCTTACTTCATCCATATGCAGGCCAATATCATAGTCATTTGTCAGTTTACCCACCAGATATGATCTTTGCAGAGGTTCTGACACCTCCTCCTCCATCCCTTCTTCCATACCATATACCTCCAGCTCTATCCAAATACCCTCCCCACACCACTGTCTTTACTGCTGCTAGGTAAAGTGTCCCTCACAATCCTCCATTTGTATATATGACCTGTTACATTTGTTAGAATGTTAACTTGTGCCCATCCCACTGCACATGACTGCCATTCATGATATCCCTACATACATAAATAGCCTCCTCGATACCCTTGGCCCATAAAATCTGCTAGCCCATACAGATTACATTTAATGATGTTGGGTACATTATGTGCACTGTTGCCTCATCCAGGGTACATTTAATGACGTTTGGTACATTATGTGCACTGTTGCCTCATCCAGGTGCATTTAATGACATTGGGTACATTATGCGCACTGTTGGTTCCACTCTGTATATATTCCAGGTACAAGCTGCATTCTATAGCCACACACTGGGATGAAAAAACCTCAGTATACAATCTTAACCTGACAGCTAGCCATATTAAAACATCTTCAAATGTTTTTTACACTAACAACTCCTTAAATCAGAAACTGTGACACTTCACTAGTAGGTGTCAGGGTCTGTCCTCTGTTACTGTGACTCTTCACAATGTATGGACCCAGTCAGTATTGCAAACATTATGTCATAAACTACATACCATTTGCCTTGTACTTCCACAAATTGTACTGTGTCTCTTCCTTCTGGTCAGTTTGCTAGGCCTATTATATACACATTCTCATGCTGGTCTCTATTCATGTCATCCTCTTGCCTCTCCATCAATATCTCCATACACATAGGTAATCTTTGAATCTCAGCATCTTGCTTAATAACGCCTTCCTACAGCTTCCCAGTTCACTTGCTTACTAGAATACAGTTGCATAGTGGCATTTTCTCTCCTGGCTTCCCCTAACTCTAACTGCAAAGTGGTCATGTCTGTAGCAAAGTCTTCAATATGGGTCACAATCCTATCATGATTTTCTTTATGTTGCAGCTTGTCAATTCATCCAAAATCACTCTCTCCTTACTCTGAACACAGCTGCATATCTTCACCTTTTCCTACAGAGCTTTTATTTCACTTTTATTGCATTTACTCACGAATTTAATTGAGAGCGACAAGGTCAGCCTGCTATTATGGTTGACAACTCCACTGAGCCTAATAACTTTTGACCTCTGAGAATATTATTTTCTTCAAGGCTTCCTAGAGCCTGCCTAATATACTGTAACATTTCTTTCTAGTAAGTCGAAAGATGACTTCTAAAATAAACATAATTAAACAAATAAGAACCAGTGTGATAAAGTTAAGTGTGGGTATAATTTCTGTTTTTTTTTTCACAATCATCAAACACAACACAGTCATTATTGTGATCTAATAAATGTATTTCTTGCTTGGTTTGAAGGTTCCATTAATATATACAATTTCCTTGCAGAATAATACAAGCCATTACCGGAAAATAATAAACATGCATGTGTTCATAACTGGCAGTAACTTTAACACTATAATTGTACTGAGGTCATTGTACTGTATAACCTCAAATTTGTTTGCCTGGTTTTGTGATATACTAAAAACAACATAATTAAAGTAGCTATTGGCTGCACCCATTATGACACCGCATTTATTTCAAATGGGCTTGTTAGAACAGCTGATTAAAAGATATGTGTGCTACTATTAAATATCAAAAGTGACCTTATAGCCCCTGAATACTAAAAGAAAAGTACAAAATATAGATTTTCCTCCCTCGCCTTATTTGATCATAACAACTAAGCCTTGCATGGTTCCATGCATTCTGATTAGTTTCATGGTTACTTTAATTGAACAAAAGTAGAAATCTGTTCATTGTTTCAGTGACTTTTCACCTTGATACCTTGGTCCTCTGACCACAGTTGATGTGTTATATTGACCATTTGAGTTAATAAACCTAATTTTCCTCATAGTCATAAGAATTGTATAAAATCACTTATTATCTATTCATTTGGAAGAGTATTAGTCACGGATCTGAAATCAGATTATAGAATGAACACAGACACCACTTCTGAGTCATAAAAATTAGGTTTCAGGATATGGACTCAGACAAGTGAAATGTCTAAATATGGTGGGATATTTATTCACCATATTGCTGCTATGATATATTCATATGTTTCTACATGCTCATTGTAACCTAACTCTAACATGAGGCTAGAATTTAGACGTACAAGAAAGGAAGAGGTCAGGGAGGGAAAAAATAATCCTTTTTCATTTTTATTTATTTTTTGCTTTCTCTCCCATCATGACAATTTACCCAGCATGTCTTTGTCCCCTTTGTTCTCTCACACGAACATCATCTTGTGGGAGTGAGGTTCCTACCATTCAGGTAAAATGCTGCCCTTCAGACCATGTCTTTATGGCACTCATAGATGGAGGGTGAGTCATACTGGCAACTTTTTGCTGTTTCACCCTAAAACGATTCCCTTGGTGTCCAGTGGTTGCACTGTCACAAAAGGGCCAATAATTAGATGCGCAGTGCATGTTTCCATGTGTCTGCCTCCAGCTACACTTCTCATACATTGATTGGCAGCCTAACACACCTGTCTGTTGACAAATCCCTGATGTTTCTCTTATCACTCTACCTCTGAAGGCCAACAGACACACAACAGGTCTAAGCACCTCCATTCCCTAGGACGGGTAAGACCCAATCACCAAGTTGCTCTCTTCCCATTAGCCGCTTCCTCTGTAAATCAGACTTATGTCTGTCACTGAAGCTGCAGTTAGATGCCATGCCTGTCTGCCATGGAGCTGACTAGGAAAGTTTTACAGTTTGATGTAAAATGTCTCTTCTGGTCTTATTACTTCTCAAAGACACAAGAAGATGAAGCTTGTACTTATGCTTATTTTATAAATAAATTAGTAACTGTATCAAAAAAGTAATACCATTTATAATTTCTGCAAGAATCTTAATACAGTAATAAATGATATATAATACAAGCTTATTCCCCAACAATAAATCTAAAGTTCACCTGGCTCCAAGGTACAGAGGATGGAGTCCTGAGTATGTCTCAGGTGACTGAGGTGTGTGCATGCAAGGACACACTGAGTACTGCAGTTTCCCTAGTGAATACAGGGATACCACTGCTCTTGCTTCAAGGAGAGGAGCAGGGCTACCTTGGAAGAAATGCCCTTTGAGGAATTTAATGGACACTGTTCAGTGCATCCCTTCGCAAGTCCCTCCTGTGGTCCTTGTTAGCTGCATGCAGGGAGGGGATACAACAGCATATAAAAATCTAAAAGCACCTCTGGTGGCTATCAGAATGATGTTCCCTTCCAGTTGACCCTCCCCTAGTGACTGGAAATGATTGGTCCAACTGGTTGACAGGAGCTGATGATCATCAGACAGTGAATTAAAAAAATAAATCTAAGATTTAAACTCTTGTATGAATATATACACATACAGCTATTTATAGGAGCAGTATAATTTTTTAATATAAATAACAAGATCTTGTGAATGCATAACAACCTAAAAGGTTTAGTCAACACTTTCATTACTGTTACTATAAGTCTCATTACAGTTGTACTAAGTGAATCTAAGACTGTGGTAAAATTGGGTTTATATTAGAACACCGAACGTTCAAAATTTCGAGTGTTCTAATATCCACCCATTTTCAGCGAACGGTGAAAATATCAAAGAAACAGAAACCAAATTTTTTCTAGGGAAAGAATTTGGTTTTCCGTCTCTGTTGCTTCAGTATTTTCAGCGCTGTGGTGGAAAGTTACGGGTCGAGTTCAGGTAAGTGTGCGATTGTGTGGACATGAGGGATAGGGCGGGTTAGGGTTAGGGAGCGGGTGAGGTGACTGTGAGATAGTGACGAACCTTAGAGTTAGGGTTTGGGTTAAGGTAAGTGGATAGTTAGTGGTGTATGTATAGTTTAGTGTAGGGTTAGGTATAAGAGTTTAGGTGTATGGGTGTGGATTGCTGTTTGTTTGGTGTGCTTGTGTTGTGTGTATGTGTTTTGGAACAGCAATTTTTTTCCCTAGGAAAGAATTCACTGTTCTGTATGTTCGATGTTTTAAATTTTCGATTCATAGGGTTCGATATTAGAACACTCAAAATTTTGAACATTCGGTGTTCTAATATAGACCCGCAAAATTCTGCTTTTAGGGAAACACTGCTTTGTACAAAACCAGTGGAATTATCACCTTTCCTTGTTTTGAGATGTGGCAGACTTGGAATTTATTTTAGTGGTAGAAGGCAATGCAGGGGAGCACACTGTCCTATGAATGGTCAGCACCCCCAACCCTCTATGGAAAATGTGTTTAATAAAGTTCAATATTGCTTCCATCAACCAAAAGAGACTCTAGATTACTGGTTGTATCAAAGCCTGCTTTACCAGTTGACTTAATAGTTGTTTTTGTAATGTATCCATGGGTTAAGTGTCTGTCAACTTAAACCATATTTTCACCTTCTCCTCTTCTTGATGTAGTCAAGTGCAAAAGTATGTGCAGTCTACAGTGCTTGATCTTTGCAGCTATCTTTCTCAGCAGTAAATGTCGCTACCCATGCAATGTAAAATATACCAAGGGCAATGTGAGGAAAATGCAAGTTACCCAGTTCATCAGAAAATGTTTTTAGTAACGTGCAAATTAAAACTAGATATTCACTGTCTCTTGCTACTACATTTGGCATTAATAAAATGTAAATATTTAAATAGTGCAGAATAAAACATATTGCATTAAAAGCTGAAATTCTTACCATCGGCTAAATGCCAGATGACCTGGGTTTAATTTGCAGGTCAAGCACTGGAAGGACTGAAGCATGTGATAGTGGGAATGATTTGCTGTTGTCAGCTCACCCATTTGGGGGAGTGGGGATGCAGTGCGACCCTCTGCACCACTAACTTCAACATCAATGTTGGCAGGCTTGTAGGTAGCGGCTATTGGTTTAGGTGCCTAGTTCTGCACATAAGACTAGATAGCATTCAAGTGGGTGCAAGATCGCACATGGGACCCTCCCTGAGTAGCAGTACCCTCAAAGCACTTATCTGCCACCTAGAGACATATAGATGGATAGGAGCTGACATCCTACACACAGTACCTGCTTCTGATGACTGACTCACAATTCCATAGGGAAAGTGCAGGCCTATTGACTACACATGGTACCTGCTTCTGATGGCTGACTCACAATTCCAAAGGGAAGTGCAGGCCTATGGACTCTTGCCCTGACTGTGGAATTAATGCACTATTGGACTGTTGCACACAGTTAGGGAATGAAGGGGCTGGCTGTTGCCAGAAGGAGGAATGAATGGGTAGATTAGATGCCAGGAAGGTGTCATTATGAAAATGGTCACCTGGGGTCCCAAAAATACAAGTTTAAATGTTTTTTTCTTGAATTTAAGCAAAGAGTCACTTTATATCAGTACTGGTTTGTAAACTATAAATAGTTTTCAATAATAAGTAACCAAGCAACTTATTTTATTTTGATGAAACAATAAATAGTAAGGATTTTTTCAGGTCATAAAGCCTCCTGCTTTAAAGGTAATAGTTGTAGCTTTGGGATTCAAGCACTTCTGTAGCTGTAAACATATGTTCACACAAGTAAGATGACATTTGAAAGTGAGAAAATAAATGTAACTTAATCAGCAGAAACATTCTGCAGAAAGATTTTCTTAAAGCAAACCATTTCTAAGTCATTAAACTCATAGTTTTAAACTCTGCTGAGCAAGTAGTCTTAGCATTGCAGTACTGTGAGATGTTTTCTGCAGTCTAAAATAATATCTTGCAACTGATTCAAGCAAAAGTGTAAAAAAGCATGATGCATTTTAAGTGCACACATCTGTCATATTTGGCTTTGGGTATAACTTCAGGCTGAACTCACTTTGATTAGCTCAGACTGAGAGCAGACAGTAAAGTGACAAATATGAAAAGACAGAGAAAAGGCAAACCAAAAAAATCAGACAGTGATATCAACAAATAAAGAGGTAAGAGGTCACATTATTAGCACCACTAAAATAAGTCAATCACCTCAAGCAATAAAATAGTGTGGCTTTACAAATTAAAATGAAATATATTTTTAAAGTAGTCCCTGTTATCTACTACATGGACAAATCCACCATTTAGATTTCCAGTGACTACTAATGGACATTGGAATGCTTGATCATGGTACTATAAACCGAGCCTACAATCTGACTTAAGTTTATAAATGTCATTCAGAAGTGTATGACATTACTTTGTGTCACTTGTACATGCAATCAATCCACACTGCAAATTTACAGTCCAAATGAGCTGATATTAATCACCCTATTCATGTCCTGTGACCATCACTCTAAGATACTCAAGTATGTTTCTGTTATTTCTGGCTTCACAATTGCTATTCATATTTTTATAGATCACTTATATAGCCTTGATCTCTCTAACATTGCTAGGAATATATCAAGTTTACCCTCCCTGTCTACAACTGATCTTAAGCTGCACTAGCATGGTGTTTCCATCTTAAATAAAGGACAAAATGGGTCTATGTTCAGCTACCAAAAACAATAAAACAAGAACGGCTAAATCTTGAATGGAAAAGAGTGAAACAAAAAAGCAGCAAACAAGGACATCATCGAAAAGAAATAATCGGCCAACATCGCAAACAAAACCAGCCGAGGTAGGGGGCTGCCCCCCCGCTATATATATATATATATATATATATATATATATACCAACTCCAAGATTGGACTACAGTGGGGAATAGGGCAAATTTTAAAGGGTTTCCCTTCATTTAACATATGCATCATGTTATTTCGTGTTACTTCCTGGTTGTTGACCAACTATGGCCATTTGATGAATTTATTTATGTTTACTGCTTTTTTGTTTTGATCTTTCCCATTTGAGATTTAGCCATTTGTGTTTTGTTCTTTATGGTAGCTGATCATGAACCCTACAAAACTTACAGTTCTGAGGAGACTTCTTAACAAAAAACATTATGTTGCCCCCCTGCTTACAAGCTCCCTCTAAAAGTAGTGTTCTGTGCTGTTGCTTGACCTTGTAGGAAGGCACCATGTCAGGCCTTTGAACAATAGCAGTTCCATAAGGATGATATAACCTGATAAACCTGCTATACATACCTCTCTCTAATTGGTTTGCTTACACTCCTTGATTTTGACATATTTTTAATAGTGAATCCTTGGCACTTAAAAGGTTACATTAAGGCAAACGATCAAGGTAGCAGCTTTTATATGTCTTCAACCATAAATGAGATCAAAAGAGTATATACAGGTAAGATGCTGTCCCTAAGCTTATTATATGCAAATGTTATTGATAAATATAATATCTCATGACATACTGTGTTTTATTTTTTATATCAAGTTGAAGTTACAGCAATGAATTTTCTTAATAATTAAAACAATGTTCTATTATTACAAAAACTGTTTATATGTACAAGCTGTGACAGCTTTATCAATTAATCAATTAATATAAGACATTTCATGTGATACCTTGCAGTGTTATGTGGTTGCTGAAATAGCGGCATGTTAATGTGTAAAAGGATACAATATATTTGTGGAGTATTTTGCAGAAGTAACCTCCTGACCATGACAGGTTCCACACCTAGCATCACAGGTCTTCACACAGCTTTGAAAATTATGGAACCTCAGATGGGACAGACATTTGTGATGCCCTGGCTGCTTGCAAACCACATCATCAGGAAATATTATGACTATATCTGAGAGCCAAAGATACAGACCTGCCAGTGTGGTATCAGTGACCAGGTTATCTTGCCCTACAACCTCCTCACTTGGCCTGACAACAGTGTCATATTGCCAGATCTGTTTTAGTTACGTTTGACATGGCTATATCAGGGACAAAGCACTTTAGACATGCCTGTATGATGCAAACCATTCACAAATATATGTACATTACTGGAGTAGCCTAACAAATCATTGTATCAGTTTTCATCTAGTCTCACACATTGAGACTAATTTAGTAATACCTGTTTCAGCAAACCTCAGGGACAAGCTTTAACACAGATCCAAAATGGGAAACATGTCTAGGTCTTCTTGTTCTTCAAGTTTGATGAGCTAGGTTACTATGAATCATACACAACTATCAGTTCCTCAATCAATCCGAGCTCAACCAAAGTGACAGGGCCCACTCTTATTAAATGTCACAAGCACTTCTGTGAGAAACAGAGTGCGCTCTTCAGCAGCAGCGGCATGCACCAATACTATCACCTTACCCAAAATGGTGTTTCCTTACCACTGCTAATGGCATGATGTAAAGTATAACACACTGCATTAATACCAAAGCAGTGGCAGCTTCATTGGTCAGATATGAAGTGGCTAGAAATTCTCCATCATGTGGAAATGGATCTAGCACATCTGGTCAAATCAACGTTTCCACAAAGTAAAAGAGCACATCTGGCCAAATGTTTGTAAAAGGTGTCTTAAGCAATATTTTTCTGTAGGGGCAAATCCCCTTCTGAAATGAAGAATGCTACTGTCCAAGTAGTCTGTTAATTATATAATCAGCTCCAGAATCATTGCACTTTTTCAGTGACAACAGTAAAATGACTTGCTTCCTGACCGAGTCCTGATTCAGATGAATGGTTTTCACTCTGGTATCCTACTCTTATGATTTAACATAACAGGTGTTGAGGTTAGTGTTAGAGCATGAGTAAAGATTTACATAACAGGTGTTGATGTTAGTGTTAGAGCATGAGTAAAGATTTACATAACAGGTGTTGATGTTAGTGTTAGAGCATGAGTAAAGATTTACATAACAGGTGTTGAGGTTAGTATTAGAGCATGAGTAAAGATTTACATAACAGGTGTTGAGGTTAGTATTAGAGCATGAGTAAAGATTTACATAACAGGTGTTGAGGTTAATGTTAGAGCATGAGTAAAGATTTACATAACAGGTGTTGAGGTTAGTGTTAGAGCATGAGTAAAGATTTACATAACAGGTGTTGAGGTTAGTGTTAGAGCATGAGTAAAGATTTACATAACAGGTGTTGATGTTAGTGTTAGAGCATGAGTAAAGATTTACATAACAGGTGTTGAGGTTAGTGTTAGAGCATGAGTAAAGATTTACATAACAGGTGTTGATGTTAGTGTTAGAGCATGAGTAAAGATTTACATAACAGGTGTTGAGGTTAGTATTAGAGCATGAGTAAAGATTTACATAACAGGTGTTGATGTTAGTGTTAGAGCATGAGTAAAGATTTACATAACAGGTGTTGAGGTTAGTGTTAGAGCATGAGTAAAGATTTACATAACAGGTGCTGAGGTTAGTGTTAGAGCATGAGTACACGAGTAAAAAGAGCAAGTATAACCGGTGCACTGCTTTTGGGTGCACTTTGAACACCTGATATATAAATGATTCTGAGCTTTATACAAGCAAAAGGATTGTGGGATGCAGAGAACCATACTGCACATGAAGGCATGTCAGTTTCATCTGTGCCATAAAATGGGCTGAGATACACCTGGCAGATTATTTATAGACATGCAGGGTGGTACTTCTGTATCATCACAGGCAAAACACAATCCTCTACAATGCCTGTCCATATGACTGAAAAGGTATAAGTTTTATTCATTTATTCCCAACTTCAAACATAAAAAAACAACAATTTATTGAACATGACTTATGAAAAGTACTTTATTCAACATTATCACATTAGGGAAATATCCATTTTCCCTGTTTTTGCAACAACTTCGAAGTTGATTACATAAAACAGGGAGCCGCAGGGAGTCTTCTTGCATGGGGGGAGGCAATCACCTGTACATTAAATATTTCCATTCTTCTTTCTTTTGGCCATGTGTCATTTTAGGTAAAAGTGTTTACTGAAGTGGCACTTGACTTTTGTATTATCAGTCATTTGATCATAAACCCAATGAATAAAGATGCATGCATCATTGTCAGGCATGCAGGCACATCATTAATAAATGTACACATCGTTAATAAATGTACACATCATTAATAAATGTACACATCGTTAATAAATGTACACATTAATAAATGTACACATCGTTAATGTCAGTCGCTATATGTACTAATTTGTGCTTTGCCTGATTATGGCAAATGCATAGCCACCTCATGGATGGTCTCAGGAGCTAAGCTGTCATCACTTGCATCACATGGCATCAATTTTGTGGCTCATATGACATCATCATTCACGTACACTAGCATTTCTGCTGGAACTCTGTTGTCTGCCAGTGGCCAGGTGACTGTCACAAAAAAAAATCACTTTTAGAAGGTCACTGGCATCTTATAATGGCAGTAAGACTCGGAGCAGAGTGAGGAAGTTAATCTGCATATTTCTCACTTTCTCCCCATTCTTTGAGTTTGTACAATTTCAGAATTGGTATACATATATATATATATATATATATATATATATATATATATGTGTGTGTGTGTGTGTGTGTGTGTGTGTGTGTGTGTGTGTGTGTGTAGTTTGGGGTGTAGAAGCTTGTACTTACACTGGGAGTATAGTGGGAGCATAGCCCTTGTAAAAATAAAATATTTTTGTGTTTTGCAAGTTTTTGAGCATTGCTGCAACCTCCCAAGGTTTTGAATGTTTAAGTTTGAACAACTGGGACAATTATATGAGATATTATTCACAGTAAACCCCAGCTCTGCATTTGTTGGTGTTCTACTACACAACTGCATATTAAAATGTGTGATACATATCTATGTGGAAGTCTGCAGTGGTGATAATGCCATTATGCCATGTATGTTTTTACAGAGTAATGCTTGCACCATACATTTCAACTGTACAGATTTTTACAGAATGTCCAAATGTTTGCCTCATATTTTTGGCCTGTTTTTCATAAAATTGTGGTTTTCTGGCAAATTAGTGGCAAATCATTAAAGATTAAAGTTAGAAAATAATGACAGACATTTGAGTTTTAGACTTCATACCCTTCAAAAAATTAATGCTATTGCAAAACATGCTATTCTATTAACTTTCTAAGTTTGTAAGAGCAATATTTAAAAATTGTCCTTATGTTTGGGGCTTTGTCCGGCTTTTATTTATGGCTTTGTCCAGATTCTTGGTCTAAGAAGTTGAGCGGTATGGCTTGCACTTATACAGTGCAGACAGCAGTTGTCTTAAAATGAATAAAGATAGGCTAGAGAACAAAATGTGTCATTTGTTTTCTAGAACTCATCCAACAAATAATGATATAAGCTGGCTTTTACAGCATCTCCAAAACACTCTCCAGCATATGTGTTAAGAATATAGCAACCTTATTGTTAAAAGCTATGCACATGCATAATGATTCATTATGACAGTATGTCTACCCTCCTACAATTACAGTTGGTAGCATTAACTTCAGATGCACTCTAGTGGAATCGTAGCTACCAGGGCACAAGTGTACCACTGCTGCAGTCAGTGAATCATGACTTAAAAACAATTACAATATATCTGAATATACTCAGACAAGCTATGCATTGTTTTTTGATAATCTAGGCCAAGACAAAGAGACAATATGTTAACTCTTATTAACAAATATGCAAATCATTTTTGGTCTCGGCAATCATATCATAATGCAAATAATCATGCCAGTCTCAACTGGGTATTTAATGAACAGCATAATACTGGACATGAAAAGATTTATGTGGTTTCTGTTTTCAAACCGCCATCCCCACATTTTGTTTTATTTCAAAATATTAAAGTCGAATTATTTTTGACTGTCTAAACTTGGATATGAATTCCACTTGAAATGCTAACTAAGCAAGTCCTTTACCTTTCCAGTCTACCAAAGACAGCCCATGAACTAACTTGGCCCAACCCTCCATCGGTGAGAGCTCAAATCTAGATGTCATCATACCAGCATTCTAAGTAAAGTCATAACAGCAGAGTGGCCATTTACAGTTATAACCAGCATTCCAAGTTAAGTGATAACTGTAAATGGTCACTCTAATTCTATGAGCAATCATAGTCCTGTTCTGTCCTCATCTCTAAACAGCACATAGCCCCACCTGTAGTAACTTTTACTAGAATGACTTCAGAGGCTTCTAAACCTTTCTTCTTATGCGAAAAAAAATATTGTCTAGGCCTCACTGTATACCAAAACAAATCCCACAAACTGCCTTATAAGCTTTAAATAATCTTCCTGTTAGACAGGAAAGATTATATCCATTAAAGAAAATCAGAATAAAAAGGAGCAAAACTGCATAGTTTACCACATAATTAAAAAAAAACAGATGGTTATTCAATAATAAGGACAAAGCTTGGAAACAATGGAAATCCTATCAATATAACTAAGTTCAGTAAAGAGAAACCAGAATAAAAACATGTGTTCATAAGGTCACTTGTCTTAGAAAGTTTAAAACTCATAACCTAGGCGGCCCAAATACTTTTGAAAATCAGTTAAATCTTTACAATCTACAAAATTATTCCCAAAGTTTTCCCAGATCTCCATTCTAAACACAGATGCTTAATGTTCTCAAACATTTAATCCTTACCAGTCTCCTCCCACTAACCTCTGTTTGCCAATTTCTAATACCCACTACAAGACCTTATTCTTATCTACCCTTTTACTTCAAGGAAATTTCTCAAAAATCTATTCAGTAAATGTCAAAAATACCATTTACAATTATAACCCGTATATATTGTTATGTGTCCCTATTAGTTGATCGAGTTTTCAGAAACTCAAACTCCACATGGCCTAGATGATATGATCATGTTTTTGTAAACTTAAAGCTTTTGAATGGAGATTGCAGTACAGCAAAGTTAGAGACATTTACCCTTTTCCTCACCGTAGCGCGATCTCGGAGATGGTATATATAATTTGCAGGCGATCCCACGTGGGGGATGCAGGGGGTCTTGCCCCTCTACAAAAACATAAAAAGGTAGATTTCTTTTTGTTTTGATTTTTTAATGTTTGAGTTTTCAGAAACTCAGTCATATGGTATCTCAAAATTGAGTTTCCGAAAAGTCAATCATCTGACATACACCCATTATTACTCGCTAAGCCCCTTACACAAATATACAGTTTAATTCTTACCACTGGATCTTTGCCCCATGGTTTAAACATTTAACAATAAATCCATTACCAAAAATAACATCTGAAAAATACAGAACATGACTTCTACCCCACAGCAAATATTTGTCCTTTGGCCAAATTATTAGAAAAAAATGTGCCCAAATTTTAGATATATTACCAATTATATTACTATTACAGACAAGCAGTTAGGTTCTGTCTAACATACATTATAATAATAGCAATATACTCACTAACTAATTTGATTATGACTGATGTAGAACAAGGACAGACATGTGGTGCCCTTTTTTTAGATCTACAAGAAGCGTTTGAGACTGTAGAACTTGATATCTTCATTCAAAAACTTTCCTAGTGTGCTTCACTGGTGGCATACAGGGATAAAACATGAATACAACCCATATAACCTGATCAGCAGATCAGACAAGTGATAGCCCAGGCAGGGGAGGATGTATGTTTATGGTAGACTGGTCTATCATTCTTCCAGCAAAGACCAGAAAATGACAAGGTTGCTATGCTGGAGTGGGTGGGTTGTTCTGAAGGTGTTTATGCCTGGGACCTGAGGTGGATACTCTTCCTAAGCCCAGCCTCATTGGCCACTCCGCCTAGTACAAACATCAAAATACAAGGGGAATGTTAGGGTGGAAACTAAAAAAATTAAGCTGCTATGAACAGCAGCGGGAGCTATCAGGGACACTCTGCTCCTAGGCATCTGGTGGCTGGCCGAGAAGGGGGTGAAGCAACCCAGAATTTGGTGGGGTATAAAAATACCAGATGCAATTTAGTTTCAAATCATAGGCTGAATAGAGAGGATTCAAACAGTCGATTGAATGTAGGGAGAATTAAGGGAGAAACCGCACTGCCAGAGCACATGAACCAAGCATAACCAAGGCAAAAAAAAAAATCCTACTCTTGGCTTTCAGACAGTATTTTACAATGGTTTAATAGTAACCTCAGTTAAAAAGTAATAATGATAGTAAAACACATATCCTCTGAAGACTGAGTCATTACTTAAGGGTCCCTTCAAGGCTGTAATCTTTAGCCTTTGTTGTTTTCATTATTTATTAACAGTCTTCCATATGATATTCCATGTAGTCACTGCACTATTTACACTGCTAATAATCTTACAACTAAACTTCATAAATCATAACAAAGTCTTGAAAGAGAATTACAACAAGGTTTTATGCAGATTTTTAATGAGCTATCTCAAATAAATTTATAATAAACCCAGATAAAGCAAAGGTAATGTTTTTAATCCATAAATACTAAAAACTGCACAAGCTCATGTGATTATTGACCCTAAAAGTGGTTAATTAGTCAGAAATATCTTAATCTTAACCAAAACATTTCTTCTCAGCAATGCAGTTTGACTCAGGTTGGCACAATACTAATCCAACTCAAGCATTCCTATTGATTATCTCCCTACTCTCTCACAGTGTAAGGAAAGCTCTATACATAAATTATTTCATTCCCGAGATTGACTGAAATCTTCCAAACATTGCTCTGAATGATGCTTTTTTTCAGATAACCAAACAAAACACAAAACTGTGCATTTTATCCACTTTCTGATAACTGAGAATACCACTGCTGAACTCTAGAGAAATCAGACTGGCTGCCAGTTAGGCACTATTGGTATTCAGCTCACTTCCTTTCAAATGTTTAGTGACCCTTACTGTCCGCTTGTAAGAATCAAACTCAATGAAGAATCTTACTGGATTCTCTGAGAACAGAGAAAAGGTAAAGTGGGTGGAGTTTTTTGTATGTGTATTGGAGATGTTGCAGATAGGTGAGTTTTGTGAAGCAAATGTGCTAGGGTCTAAGGAAGGAGAAGATAGTTGTATGGAAGGGAGTGTGTTAGGTGAGTTTCAGGTTAAGCTGCTTATGCATTCATTGAAGTATGTATTGAAATAGGTAGCTATTTGAAGAGAGGGGATGTCTGGGTATGGGCTGCGATCCTTTTTTTCTGCCATAACCGATAAGAGAGTATATGGAGGAGCAGAATGTTTTAGGGTTATGTTTATGTCTACTATGGAGGTGAGTATAAGACTTTTTATCTCTATTAACTTGTTTCTTGACTTGGTTTCATAGCTGTCTGAATAGTTGCTGATTTTTATTGTTGTTATTCTATTCCCAGTTAATCCATATGTTGTCTCTGTCTTTTATAAGGCATTTTCATTGGTTGGTGAGCCAAGGGGTATTGCTGTTTTTAATTCTTTTTGTATGCTATGGGGCTAAGGTGCTAAGGTGCTAAGAATATTTAGAAATGCTGCATTGAAGTATTCAACTGCATCATTTAAGTGGAGTCTTTTAGGATGGACCAGTTGACTGCTTTTAGAGTTTCAATGAAAGACTCCTCGGAGAAACTGAAGAGATTACAGGTAGTTTTGAGCTTATGTTCCTTTGTTAGTTGTGTAATACTCCTGTGGTATAAGCTGGTAGGTACTCAGTGTATGAGGAAGGGTACCTGAGGAGGTAAAATTAGATGAGATGATAACCATAATCCAATATAGGATAGATTGTTGTGGGTTATTTTTGCCATTTCATGTTGCTGTATTAATAAGTTGAGTGAATCAAAAGAGGATGTTCTTCGTGTTTCACTGTTGCAGTCATTACATTTGGGTAATCTGCTGGCAGGTTGCCCTCAGTCGGCCTGAATAACAAAGTCTTGGGTCCTGCATTGGTTGTTGTCTCCTCTTCCATGATGTCAGGGGTATAAAACTTGCAGTCGACGCCATTTTATTCAGTCTTTATTGCTGCTTAGTGCCCGAAGCAGAAGCAGTTCACAAGTGCCAGTCAGCCGACTCCTGAAATTTTTGTATTCGAGTTTCAGAACCGAAGTCTTCAAACTAAAGCTAAATACCCCGTTGGGGAAACTTTTTCTTGCTCCTTACCGATGTCAGTAAATGTTAATAATTGCATTACTTGTGGGAAGCAAATACCTCATAAGGATTTTCATTTGTACTGTATTCCTTGCCTAGGCCCTGATCATAAAGCAAAAGTATTCTTTAATCGGACCGCGCTTTTAAAACACGCTAAACCCTTCAACATGCCTTGCTGTCAGTTTTGTGCTAGATTTAGCCAATGCACTATTAAGTGTCGGTATATTTTTGCTTCTAAATATTTTGGTTCAAGATTTAACTATCATGAAATGTTGTCAGTTAGCAATCCAACTACTGGAGTTCACAAAAAACGCAAGGAAAAAGACAGAGACCGACCATCGAGGTCCAAAACTGATGATGAAGCTTCTCCTAAGCCAGTCGGCGGTTCACCGGTACTCAGTGAGGCGCTTACGCAGCCCCTGATACCTGCTACTTTTGAGTCGCAGGCCTCTACCAAGACCCATTCGGAGTCCGGTATGCCGCGAGATTCTCAGAGTATTGAACCCGCAGATGTCTCTCCCTTGGATGAGTCCAGAGCCACTGAACAGGCACCGGCTTCTGAGGGTGTTTTCAGGCCTCAACATTTTTATATTAAACTGACACCAGCAACAAAACCAAGGTCAAAAACAACTTCTATGTCTAAAAAACCAATGCATGAGCCACGTGTTCAGGCCCCAATGCCTAAAAAACAGATGATCAAAATGGCTGAGGATTTAATTACCTTGATCAGGGTTTCCCAATCCCCCCCCCCTGCTAAGAGGCCTAGGCAAGGCACTGATTATGACTCTTCAGATCAGGTTTCCATTTCTTCTGATTCCTCTTCTGATCAGGAATTTTCTATTCCACCCTATGAGGATTCTGATGCAGAGGAATCCATTCCATCTGCATCGCCTCCTGAGGATTACTCTTTTGGAGAGACTTTGCATACTTTAAGGGGACATTTTCACTGGGAGAGTCAGGACTTCTCTGAATCAAAAAAAGAGGCTTAGGGATTTCCTTCTTCCTCCTCAGCATAGGCCTTTGGCAATACCAGCTGTATTAGACATTGTTGATGATGTGTTCTCGGAATCAAGCATGGCTCCTGATTCCCTGCCTTTGGCTCCTAGTAAGCCAGACAGATATTACAGGGTTCCTGACTCCCACAAATTTCTTTTCAAAAATCCTGCTGCTGATCCTGAAACTATTTCTCAGGGTCCCAAGGGTGTTAAGGCTTCTACAGCCAAAAATCCTTCCCCTTCTGATAGAGATTCCAGGGTGCTGGATAGCTGGGGTAAGAAGGTTTATACATATGCAACCTTGGCAATCAGGGCTTTAAACTGCCAGTTTCATATCAACAGCATGTTATGGGCTTACTGAAACAGAAATTGATGTTGATTTCTGATTGTGTGGAAAATAAAGAGTTACAGGATTTATTGCATTCAGCAGAACAGGTTGGAAAGCATACTTTGCAATGTGGTTTTGATTCCTTGGAGGCCTCTTGTAGGGCCGCTATTACTGGATCTGTGATTAGAAGGCATGCCTGGCTCAAGGAGCAAAATCTGCCTGATCATGTTAAAGCTAAATTGTTGGATGCCCTTTTGCAGCATGATACTCTGTTTGGTAATAAGGCAGAAGACGTTTTAAAGAAAATGGAAGACAAAGCTAAATCTATGCAAACTGTAAAGGAGTTCTTGCAAGTGCAGCCACCCAGGTTCAGTAGGCACTGGCCTACTAAAAATTGGTCCTTTCCTGTGTCCAACAGAGCCACTCAGGGCAAACCCAGGTGCTCAAAAGGCTCCAGATATCAATCACAGGTTTCTTACAGGTCAAAGCAATGGGGTGCCTCCACCTTCAAATCTGGAGGAAACAAAGCACAACCCTACAGTAAGCAGTCTCAGTGACTTCCCTCTACCATCTCCAAGCACTTATCTTTTGACAGCCCCCTTGGGGGGAAAACTAGCACTTCATGCTCAAAATTGGCGGTTAATTACCCAGGACAAGTGCGTATTAAACATAGTATCCCAGGGGTACAGATTTCATTTCTATACTTTGCCAATTCCAAATGGATGGCAGGATCTGCCACCAAACCAGTGGACAGAGGCCCAGAAACAAGTCATGTCCCTCATGGATATGGGGGCTATTCAACTGGTACCAGAAAAGGAAAAAGGACAAGGTTTTTATTCAAGACTTTTCCTGGTACCCAGAAAAGACAATTCATGGCGTTCAATACTGGACTTATTGATTCTGAACATGTTACTGGACATTTCAAAATTCAAAATGCTGACTTTACAACAGCTACTGCCTATGCTAGGCAAGAATGCTTGGTTAGTAACTCTAGACTTAAAAGAGGCTACCTGCATATCCCAATAAGGGAATCATGCAGAAGATACCTCCACTTCAAAGCAGGTTTTTTCATTACCAATTCTCTGCACTGCCCTTTGTCTTATCTACTGCACCCAGGGTCTTTACAAAGTGCCTGGCATCAGTAATTGCATTCTGCAGACAAAGAAACATTCAAATTTATCGTTATCTGGATGATTGTCTCATTCAAGCAGAGGACAAGGACACTCTTCTTCAACATCTGGCATTTGTAAAAAGGCTTCTAGCATGCCTAGGGTACACCATAAATGAAAAGAAATCACAACTGGTACCCTTTCAAATAATTACATTCCTGGGTGCAAGTTTGAATACAACTGCCCAGATGGCTTACCTCATGCTAGACAAATAAAGGCAACTGACAACATACTTCAAACAAATGGCAACAAAGACCCAGTTATCTGCAAGACAAATTCTGCAGGCTTTGGGGTTCATGGCATCCTGCATTCTACTAATTCCATATGCGAGACTGCTTATGAGGAAACTTCAATGGTACCTAAAAAGTTTATGGAGTCAACATTGTCACAGTCTGGAAACAATGATTCCCCTCATTCCCTGCCTACAACAGGAGTTTCTTTGGCGGGCAGAGACATGTCACCAAAACAAAGGACTGTCATTTACTCTACCCCCTGCTACCCAAACCCTAACTACAGATGCATCAGACTATGCTTGTGGGGCCTGCCTGGCAGGGAGATGCATTCAGGGCAAATGGAGCCCAAACCAAATGCATCTGCATATCAACCAGAAAGAAATGCTAGCTGTTCAGAATGCTCTGACAGCCTTCAAGGACTGATAAAGATGGAAAACACCACAGTTATGTGGTATATAAACAAGCAGGGGGTTACACATTCCTACCCCCCTTTGCAAACTAGCCATGGCCTTGTGGAACACAGCCTTGACTTACCAAATACATCTTCAAGCTCAATTCCTGCCAGGAAAGCAAAATATTCTGGCTGACCTAAGCAGAAATCTTATGGACCCACACAAATGGAAACTGGATCCACAAATCTTCAGCATTTTAACACAGAAATGGGGGAGCCCAGACATAGATCGATTTGCCTCTCCCCAAAATTATCAGTTGGACAAATTCTGCACAAGAACTCATCACAAAAAAGCATGGAAAGTGGATGCTCTATCCTTCAGCTGGAAAAACCTATCAGTCTATGCCTCTACTTTCCAAGGTCTTACTAAAAGTCAGACAGGAAAAACCAAAAATGATCCTAATTGCTCCAGACTGGTCTCGCCAGCACTGGTACCCACTTCTAAGGAATATGTCACACCTTCCTCCATGGTACTTGCCTCAAATACCTCATCTACTGTCTCAGCAGAACTATCAAATTCTACACACTCAGCTCCAAACTCTGAATCTTGCAGCATGGCTAATCACCTAATTATTCAAACCACAGCTCTCAGTAAATCTGCGATGGATGTCATTTTGGAAGCCAGAAGGCCTAGTACTAGAAGATCTTATGCTGATAAATGGAAGAGATTCTGTGCTTGGAACCAAGCACAAGGAATAGACACAGCAAAGCCCAATATTTCTCAGATTTTACAATACTTAACTGAGATGCCTGACAAGGGCCTATCTTTTTCTTCAATAAAAATCCATGCCTTTGCCATCTTGGCTCATTACAACACAGAGCCTCCCCTCTTTTTTCATCCACTGTTTAAGCAGTATCTTAGAGGGGCCAAAAATGTAAGGCCTCCCAGGAGAGCACCAACTCCTGCATGGGACCTCAATTTTGTGCTGGAAAAACTCACCCTGCCTCCTTTTTAACCAGAAGCTACTGCAGATATAACATTTCTATCTTGGAAAACAGCTTTTCTTTTGACAGTCACTTCAGCAAGAAGGGTTTCAGAACTACAGGCTCTCATGGCAGTGGAGCCTTTCATTATATTTTACCCGGACAGGGTGGCCCTCAGGACCAATCCTTCTTTTATGCCTAAGGTGGTATCCAGTGTGGCTCTTAACCAGACCATTCACCTGCCAACATTTTACCCAAATCTGCTGAACAAGGGGGAGCAGATTCTGCATTCATTGGATGTACACAGACAACTAAGATTCTACTTAAACAGGACCAAATCTCTAAGAAAGTCTGAGCAACTACTGGTAGCATTTGCTGCAGGATCAGAGGGGAAGGCTATATCAAAGCAGACTATTTATAAATGGATAAGCAACTGCATTCATTTCTGCTATTTGCACCATGGTAAACCTGTGCCCAAGGGGATCAGATCACATTCCACCAGGGCTGCCTCTACTTCAGCAGCTTTTCTCAGAGGGGTCCCAACCAAAGACATTCTAGAAGCTGCTACTTGGAGCTCTGTTCATACCTTCACAAAGCATTATCATTTACCTCTCTTCTCTAAATCCAGGGCAGGCTTTGCCACTGCAGTCCTGCAGGGCCTTATAGCTGCTCCTAATGCTGTTTAGTTCCATCCTCCCATCCATAGCTTTGGGATTCTACCCAAATATAATGACTGCAATAGTGAAACATGAAGAACATAGTACAGTTGTGTACACTTACCATAAATGTAGATATTTGAGTGTATTCACTGTTGCAGTCCAGGTTACCCACCCGCCATCCCCCATTCTATACCTTTTCTTTGCTTCACTATACTCAAAAGCCTCTGTGTTGTATTTGCTTTTAGTCAAAGGTAAAGTTTATGTTTCTAAAAGTGCATTCATATATTTACTGTTTATTTATATATATATAATTTCGCTCCCCATTTGGGAGGCACCTGACATCTGGGGCAAGAAAAACTGAATAAAATGGCGTCGGCTGCATGTTTTATATCCCTGACGACCTGACTTCAATGAAGAGGAGACAGCAACCGACGCAGGACCCAAGACTTTGTTATTCAGGCCGACTGAGGGCAACCTGCCAGCAGATTACCCAAATGTAATGACTGCAACAGTGAATACACTCGAACATCTACATTTATGGTAAGTGTGCACAGCTGTACTTTCATGCTGTTGATTGCTAAATTTGCAAATATAGGCTGCCAGTCAATGTTTACATCACCCAGCAGGATAATTTCAGTTGTGATTGTATCTGCTATCCAGGATAGTTTGTTTTCAAGTACTGGAATGTTCTGTCCTGGGGGGATATATAGCACAACAATGCATATCCTCTCGGCTCTATTAACTTTAAGGAATGAGATGAGGATTTCTGCTTTTCCAAAATTTGTGATTGTGCCTGTATAGGGAGTTACTGTGAGTATATTTGGGAAGAATATAGCTTTTCCACCTGCTTTTTAATGTGTTCAGTTGAGTCTACTATTATAATCACGGGGTAATATTTCAGTATCTTTTATTTCAGGCTTTAGCCATGTCTCTGCTGTGGCTAGGATGTCTGGATGGTCTTTGGTCATCCAGGCATGAAAATCTATGATTTGTTCTTCCCTTCTTCCCTCCCTGTAGATACCAGAGATGGGGGGAATGAGATTTATGGATGACAGCCATCATGTAGCTAAGATGGTAGCTGACGGTATGTATGATTCTATCCCTCCCCGCTGCCATTCATGCCCTACTATGACTCCTGCGAAATCCATGCACAGTTCCTCACATGTTCTGAATGCTGCTGAGAAATTAGTTCTCAATGAGCAAGGTATTGATAATTTTAGACACTAGTGGTACAACCGCATAATGGTTTCTCAGTCATAGACACTAATGGCACAGCCATGTAAAGGCTTACACTGCATAATATGCAGTGTAGCTAGACAAGTCCATTATCATATAGAAATGATAAACAGCAAGCAAATAACTGAATAATGAGATTTAAATGAAAGGGATAAGGAAATAAAAAAAATGTGATTCATTGATATCAATACACATAGCTATCAGCCATTTTATGCATATTTTAGAGAAAAAAATGCACATCAAATTTGTGTGTTGTATCTTGTAGCCATGTTTGTGTTGCAGCAGTATCTGCTGTGCATCATTCACTTGCATTATCCACCAGTGGTACAGATTCCCCTCAAATGACATGCATTGCCCTTGCCAGCTCCACTGAGAGCTGTGTGGTAGCAGAGTGTGCCTGAATGACACTCCTATCCCCACTAATTATTTATCCCTGAAGTTCTTGCATATCCAGAGGCAACTATGGGTGGTGATGGTGTTAGGTACCTCTGTGTTACTGATCTATTGGGTATGCCAACAGAAAAAGCAGTTATACACCTTGGAAATTGTTTCTTCAGGGACAGATGGGGAACTTGTCCAACTGTTAGCCACAAGAGCCCCCCCCCCCCCTACTGCAGATGATGTGCATTCAGCCAATACAATCCCAGGGTAACCAGAATTTCCAAATGTACTAGCATTCTCTGTAGGGGTGTCCCATTATTCAAGAGTGACATAGACATGAGTGATTACTCTGTCCATAATCACAAGATCCAGCAGAGCTGCTGGCATCAGTCTCTTGTCCAGTTTCTGTCATTTCTACATGTTTCCAGTCACCACTTCCACCTGTGAATTCATAACAGAACACTACAGTTACCACATTACACTGTGCTACAAAGGTGCACATTTAACTTGCAGAGTAATGTAATAAATGCATCAAATTCCTCTATACTCAATCTTAACATCTTTTGTAAAACTAGTACACAAAAAGTTAGGCTCCTTATGCAGGCATAAGTCCTTTCTCTCACAAAAAGCAAGAGTCACGCTTGCACAAGGCCACCTCCTCTCAACACTATTATACACAGCATCAGTCTTTACCCAAATCAGACAATGTGACCTAGACAAACTAGAATCATGCTACAATAAAATAGCCAAGTTTGCTACTAACTCAGCCTATAGAACCCATCACTGTACTGCACTAAAAGAACTAAAATGGCTTGAGCTACCACAGCTACTTAACTATCACCAGCTGGGCACAGCCTGTAATATTCTCAAATATCCTGAAAAAAACCCTCATTATCCAGTCTACTTACTGTCTACACTGCAAACCGGTACCTCAGATCTAGTGAAAAGTCTATCCTCTCCATCATCAAGGCCAATAATAACACAGGGAAAGCACTCTACTCCCACACTGTTACCAGAAATTGGAACTCTCTTCCCTTATCCGTGTCCACTGCCCCCTCCACATCCATATTCAAAAACTCCCTCAGATCGCATCTTCTTAGTACCTGGTTATGCCCTTGTGTCACATAAACCTACCCACACTGCTATTAACTCCCCAAACTCCTCTCTGATCACATGCTGGATCTCTGCTCCCCTGTAGGCTTGGTCATCTGAAAGGGTACTTTTAACTGTAGTATCTTACTTGATATATTTTCTTCTCTTACCGTTGTGTAACTGACATTGTCTTTTTACCTATGTTCTATATCTTCTTTTACCCGGAGTGCTTTATTAATTTCTTGTTATATTACTATGCTCAGCATACATGATGTAACCTGTTGTATTATGCTGGATGTACTGTAACTGACATTGTCTTTTACCTATGTTCTATATCTTCTTTTACCCGGTGTGTTTTATTAATTTCTTGTTATATTACTATGCTCAGCATACATGATGTAACCTGTTGTATTATGCTGGATGTACTGTAACTGACACTGTTTTTTACCTATGTTCTATATCTTCTTTTACCTGGAGTGTTTTATTAATTTCTTGTTATATTACTATGCTCAGCATACATGATGTAACCTGTTGTATTATGCTGGACGTACTGTATTTGTATAACTTGATGCCAGTGCTTTTCTCCTCGGGCCTCCGCTGAAAATGGACCTGGTCCAGTCGGAATTTCCAGGTTAACAAATGTAAAATATAATAAAATAAATAAATAAATTTTGTCGGTGTACCTGGATGCACTCCTGAGGTGTGTATGAAAACAAATATGAATATTGTACACATTGTTAAGGTATACCCAGCCTGTGTAACACACATACATGAGAACCTCTACACCCAGTCTGTGCAACACATGCACATGAGAACCTCTGCACCCACTCTGTGTAACACATGCACATGAACACCTCTGCACCCAGTCTGTGTAACACATGCACATGAAAACCTCTGCACCCAGTCTGTGTAACACATGCACATGAGAATCTCTGCACCCAGTCTGTGTAACACATGCACATGAGAACCTCTGCACCCAGTCTGTGTAACACATGCACATGAGAACTTCTCCACCCAGTCTGTGCAACACATGCACGTGAGAACCTCTGCACCCAGTCTGTGTAACACATGCACATGAGAACTTCTCCACCCAGTCTGTGTAACACATGCACATGAGAACCTCTGTACTCAGTGTATGTAACATATGCTCATGAAAAGCTGTACTGCATAATACTAACCAGCACTGTCTCCCACTGCCATTCTGGTGTAATGGTTCAATGTCACACCAACATCCACATCTGTGTTGAATAAAAACGTTATTACACCTCCAAATGAAGTGAGGAACTCCTTCACTTTGGTCAGTCTTGTTGACCATGAAGGAGAAGCACCTCTGTGGCATTTTTATTGCTGTTGCAGTGTTACATTCCCTCTGCTCAACACAGATGACCATTTCAGTCAGTTGACTTTTTCAGTGGGCCAAGTTACAGCTCATTATATGAAACTCTTGTAGCACAAGCTGTCCCATTTGGTCACTTAATGGCTAGTATGCTCCCCCTCTACCCATTAGCCATAGTCCATGCTGCCTGATTGCCTGCAGTTTACATTACTTTTAGTACTTATGAAATTCTCTAGCCTGTGTTTTCTACATGCTGTGGACATGCTGACTCCTGTTTAGACACAAGGAACATTATGTATTATACTAACTTAGCTGCAATTTCTCTACAAATTGGCTAAAATTTCTCTAAATATTAAATCATTGTCACATACATTGTGAAAGGCCAAGGTACAAACAGAGTGCACGAAGATGTATTGTATTTTTTTATTTTTACTTCTGTTTTGCAGCACATAAAAGAAGACTTTTCAGCCAGGTGCAATATCACCAGAAGCTGGAAAGGCTGGTTGAAAAAAGGGACATGAAGGAATGCTAACTGTTTTAGAATTGACTGTATTTCTATGACATTCTATATCTATGGCAATTTTTTCATATGTGTCCCACTATGCAAGTCCACCGGATGAGGAAGATGAAGAGGCTCTGGCACCTCCTCCATAACCTCCTGCTGATGTGCAAATGCTGGATGTGATGCCAGGGATGTGGGTGCCTCACCAGGAGGAGGGTGAATATCTCTTTCAGAAGGGCATCTGTGTCCTACATCACCCAAACTTGCAGCAGCTGGTGGAGACTGAGGTGGGCCATCAAGTTGGTCATTGTCTTGGCAATATACTATCCCTGCTGCAGTGGATAACAAGTTAACCAGAGGAGCTGTTCCTGATCACTGAGTCAACAGTGGGTCAGGAAGTCCCTGGCCTTCCCTACCCAGATCATCAGCTGGCAATAATTCAGAGCAGATTTATCTCTAGCTCACTTTGGGAGTCCACAGCACACCAACACCCTTCCATGGCCCCTGCCTGATTTAACCATCTTTCTAATGTATGACGTCCTATACCTTGTGTGTGGTTCAACCCTCCCTATCATCTTTTATCCATCCCATGCCACCCCATTCATATGTGTGTAAAGCAACTCTTGTTTTTTTCTGTATTTTTCCATGTTTACCTGTATGTCACTACAAGTTGTTCCACAGTGTGTTTCCATATTAATGCATATCCAAACCTTCATTCCCATATTTTCAGAAATAAAAAAGTAGACTTTATTCCCACAAAAAAAGTGACATTTGTGAAATTTACTCAACACTTCTCACCTTACAATTACCATCTCCCCACTTGCTCTTAGCCCCTTCCCTGCCATCCTATGCACACCCTTTCTCTCCCATTATTATACCGACTGCTGTAGCCATGTGATTTTGTCCACTCCTAACAGATTATCCACTTGCTGTTCTTAAGGGATAGTCAGGAGTCATGGCTAACTGCACTGCTTATTGTGACTCAGCACTAGTCTTCATACTTTGGTAACCCTTATTTTTAATTTTGTATAGCATATTTAGCTCTGTTGCTTATCATGAGGCCTTTGTGATTTGCTGAAGCAGCTCTGTTTTATCTCTGTTAGTTATCGTATCTAAGTTGAGTGAGACTGCTTCCTCACAAGCACTACTACTAGGTTATGTGTATGTAATTTGGATTTCCAGAGCTGTGCAGTGTCACCATCACCTTCTCATGCAAATGCTACACAGACCTGCAGTGCACATCTATGAACTGCACCCCCATGTGTTTTCACATAACTTTCACTGGCACAGCCTCATTATAAAACAGTTCAGCCATGGCCTTTCACCATTGCTAAAAAGAAAGAACAGTCCCTTCGCACAGTTCCTAATCAGACGTTCAATATAGGAAGACTTTGGATCCAACCCAGTTTGGCTTTGTCAAAGGCAGATCATGCCTTTTAAACTTGGTTGACTTTTTCGAAACAGTCACCAAAGCCATTGATGAGGGAAAGGCAGTCCATACAGCCTACCTCGATCTGGCTAAGGCCTTCGATACAATACCCCATTCGGGTATCATTGAAAAACTCATCAGCTTAAATGTCAACCCATACATCACAAGATGGGTTGCAAACTGGCTGAGTGACAGAACCCACAGGGTCAGAGCTGCTGGCGCCATGTCAGACTCAAAGCCTGTCACAAGTGGTGTCCCACAGGGCTCAGTCCTGGGCCACTCTTGTTTGGCATCTACTTTTCCAAGTACAAGCAAACACAGGAGGGTTATGGCTGACAAAGTTTGCAGATGACTGCAAACTGGGCCATAGTAGAAAACACATCTGACACAGATATCCTTCAGAAGGGTCTCACAGAAACGGATAACTGGTGCCAGAGCCACGGCCTAAAGTTAAATGCCAAAAATGCATAGTCATACCCTTGGGAAAACAAGGTTACCCCTAGCTACCAAATAGGTGGCAATCCACTGAGCACAGAAGAAGTTATCAGGGACCTGGGGACCCAGGTTGATAGTAGTCTGTCATTCGACACCCATGTAGCTAAAGTAGTTAGGAAGACCTTCTACATTGCCCACCTTATCATGAAGGATTCTCATCTAGATCAAGGGAGGTCATAGTCTCCTTTACTCATCACTCATCAGACCAATGATTGAGTACAATGCCCCATTCGGAATGTATCTGACCCGACACTTGCAGCAGCTGGAGAGGCCACAAAAGTTCCTCACCAAAAGGATAAAGGGTCTCAAAATCTGTCCTATGCTGCCCGACTGAAAGAACTCCAGCTCTATTCAGTCGCACTTGCTCAGAGGTGACCTTTGCCTAACATACAAGGCCATGTCAAACCCAGATTTGATGAATATGCTTCACCTCAAAAATCTAGATCCATCAGAGCCACAAGGGCGGAGACTTAAACCTTGACACGGCTATTAATAGGACGTGCTGATAGATTCATCACCCAAAGACTCCCTATGCTGTGGAACAAAATCCCGGTACATGTGAGGCAGAGCACCTCGCTGGCCTTGTTCAAGAGAAATCTTGACCAATGGATGGGAGATCGCAGATATACCCCAGGCATTACCTCAGTGTCACTGCTCGACAGAGGCACAGCAAAATAATGGGTATAGTTCCCCATACTAAAGGGGTGGCGTAAGCCACAAAACGATGGGCTAGGCTTGTAAATGCCCTCGGGCAGATAGCCTAGTATGAACCTATGAACCTATGAACCTATAAAAATGCCCTTTTAAGATCAAAGGTGTAGGGAGAACTGTCTTTGGTGATGGGTCTTAAACACATATAGACATGACATATGATATCCCCTTTAGATCTCTCTGTTAATATTTCATTTAGATCAGCAAACATACAAGAACATCGTCCCAACTACTGCAGAGATTGAAGCTGTAACTTTTCTGTTAAGGGGAAGAACAGCTAGACAGCATGAGTAACTGAGGATAAGCTGAGTATTTTGTGAGAGTGATTTACCTGACGAGCATCATTCTCACACTCAGACCTCTTCATTTTGGCATTTACCATTACTTGTACTGCCAGGCAAGGGGCCAGCCTCCTGAAGATTTCTTTTTCCTGGTCCAAGACATGATTACGTCCCTTTACACTGGAAGAAGAAGACACTATTACTACAGGATATGATTACTATGAAACTAACAATATTAGTGCACAAAATTAAGTCAAGAGTTTTGGATCCATGTACTATGACTTATCTGAACTGGCTCAGGTGAAATGTACTGTATGAGATATTACTAGAAAATTACTTTTTGCAGCAACTGATAAAGAATAAACTGTACTGCGTGATAACGATCACAGTTCCTGTTTTTTCTTGAGATCTTATTTTAGAGCTGACCATCGTAAATAGATTATCATAGCTGAAGTCATAACTTCCAAAATGGCGCTAATCATGTGACCAGGATGAGACTGTGAGTACTGAAATTTATTATACCAGGGATGAACGACCACAGAGATATTAATAAAGTAGAGTTAAATTCTGATATAATTAACATTAACTGTCAACCCGTTTGTGCACAAGTAAATACCAAGAGGCAAGCAATCTAGTTTGAAACATGTCAATAGCTACTGAACCACTTTTACAATTCTCATTGACTTTTTCTACTAACACTTACAATACTTAGCTGCTTATTGCACAAGGAATCATTCAAGATACCATTTATACAGGGATTATAGCAAGATAGTTTCTCCTGGATGTATCAGGGAAGGAAAATGACTGAAGGGATATCACCACTCAAAAAAAAAAAAGATTTGATAGCAGTGATCTTCATGAGTCATTTCCAAAAAAAGAGGAGTTTCATAATATTTAACCTTGGAAATTCATTTTGTTAATTGTGTCTAGAACTGAGCCTGTAAAATAGTAGGCACTGCTGCTATAACTGAAATATGCAGTCATACAAGCAAAAGCCACATACACATACCATTGTCCATCAACCTATAGATCGCAAGCCATCATCCCCCCTCCCCTTCATCACTCATGCAACACATTGGATCACATTCAAGCGAAAAGAAAGCAAATATAGTACAAAGTAGCTACTGTACCTCTCCACGGTCTGCCACAAACCCTTCCACTTCAGCTAGCTTCCTACCACACTAAAAACAACTGCCTTTATTGAACTAGACTCACACAAGACCACTGATACTTTTCTACCGGTAACCACTGCCACTTCCCAAATGAAGCACTAGGAAATCCCCAACCACATTAGCGTGACCTCATGCAACACTTTAATCAGAAGACATTCAGTTTGTAGTTAGTGAGCTGTGTGTTGTAACACGGCACAGAATCAATGACAAAATGTGCTGCTGACAGAATGAACTTCATACAAATAGGTAGGTAAGTAGGGAGGTGGATAGATAGACTGATAGATATGCACTCACACACACATATACACACACACCATATGAGAAAAGCCAATCATTTATTGTCACACATATTAATATTGGTTTGTGCTGACACCTTTCTAAATGTTGGTCTTGTTGCAGTTATTTGAACATTAGACTGCATGTGTAGCTGTTATCATACTGCAGAGATCATACCGTGCTACTACAGACATCTGTGGGTTCCAGCACTTGTCATTCTGACACCATACATATAAAAGTTAATGGATTATTAATCAGAGATGGATATGGTGAGATGACCATTGCATACCTTTGAAGAAAACATTTACTACAAAGGCTTGCAATTTTTGTTCATAAAACACTTCCCTACAGTAAAAACAGTAAATATTTGATTTCTCCTTCACATCAGAAAGCATCGTGGCAGCTGTGCATTTTGTGACAGAAAGTCAATACTTTTTTGATGACAACTAGATGGTTGATTAATGATTGGAGTGTGAATCAGCAGGAATAGTTCAATGTATTTTTATAGAAGTCTTCATTCTTCTGTAGTTCCCTAACTTTTTCTTTGTTGTTTTCTCATCCCACATACTGTTCCCTCTGTTTTCTGCCCTGCATTTTCTTAGCTATGTATATATTATCATGATCAGCACGTTTTTGTTTTTATAATAGTGTGATGCAGTGTTCTTATTGCAGTCTGCCATTTCATCTGTAATATTAGTTTGAGGTATGCTGTGTGGTTATAAAATTAATTCCTTATTTTGTTATTAGTAAAAAATGCCTCTCATTCTACCCTGAACTACAAACAGTTTAATTTCTGTTAGGTTATAAGAGATACGTAAACAAACACTGTTTTGTAATGGACAATAGAAAATGTACCTTATGTTCCCCAGTATATGATTTTTTGAAGCACTGTACATGATAGAAGTCTGTCCTGCAACAAATGCTTACAAAATAGAATCCCCTCAGCAGGCTTGTTGGCTCAGTAATTCCTATTATGTCCATTCCATCAGTCAAGCAAACCTAATCAAACTGAACATGTTATCCATGATAATAAAATTTCTTACATTTGTACAGTAAAGAAAGCATTTCAATGAACCCTAAATAGAAATGAGAAAGTTAGTTAAACACGTTACTTGTTTAGCAAATTTTTCTATACACGGAGAAATAACTCAGGAGGGTTCATAGGTTCACAGGAGGTTACTAGGCTAACGGCCGTAGAGCCCTTACAAGCTTAGCCACATTTATCCTGAGTTGCCCCAGTTGTTAATGGTTAGGTGAGTGAAGTTCGCAGAGGTAAGGGTCTATGGTAGTTAATGCCGACTTCCTCTGTCCAGGAGGAACGTGGACACCACCTCAGGAGTGAATCCAAGGGTCAAGTACTATTTATACTGTTTACTGTAGCTGTTTTTTGGCTAAAAACATTGAAAACATTTAAAATTCTTGATGTACATTTCTTTTGTACTCCCTGCATTACTACAGCCTGTACAGGCTTTTAGAATAACAAGATCATGAAGAAATAGAATAAGCCTCTTTCTCAACATACTAAGTAAAATATATTATGGATATGTAATCAAGCTTAACTTTAAATGTATACATCCCATCAAAACTATTCAATTCATAACATATTGGGATTGGAACAGTACTTTCTCCTTTTTTCTTCCTTCCTTACTTTGGTGACTGAAGAGGAATAAAGGACAAAGCACATGATATATGTTGTAGATGGTGGTGGGGGGGGGGTCACCAAAAATAAATATGGAAAAAATCAATTTTTTGAAGTACAGTAAAGAAACAGAGCTAAAGAAGGCAAAAGACAGGAAAGCTTAGGTAGGATCTATCTTCTCATAAACTGATGGGCTTGGTGACATATTACGTAAATGTAAACAAAGGTACACACACACACTCACACAGACACACACACACACACACACACACACACACACACACACACACACACACACAGACATACAGACACACACACACACAGACACACAGAGTGCATGTTGGGGACTTTTGTGTTTGTTTAAAATCAAATTGTGAATTTCAGCTCATACTACATGCACACCCATACCTGCACTAGTCAAAGAAGACACTCTATAACATCAACTGAATGCTTGCACTTTATTTTCTTACAGAGAAATGAAAGTCAGAACTAGTTAAACTGTTACGTTTTTCATTAATTATTTTAGTTAAACTGTTCTGTTTTTCATTAATGATTTTAATTATTATTTGTTTTCTGTCTGTTCCATTTTTAAGTGTAATCCATTGCCAGCAACTTTCATGTCTGCTGTTCCATAGTAGAACTCATTTTACGGCCTATAAATGTAAACTGCTGTAGCAAAGTTATTTGTTTCCATTGTAACAGAGATGTTAATTATCAGTTTGATGCCTGAATCTCTTAAATGAAGAAAACAGAAACAGGATCAGTAATCGGTAAACAGGACATTGAGGATGCTCTGTTGTGTGTAACAGGATCAGTAATCGGTAAACAGGACATTGAGGATGCTCTGTTGTGTGTAACAGGATCAGCAATCAGTAAACAGGACATTGAGGATGCTCTGTTGTGCGTAACAGGACCAGCAATCGGTAAACAGGACATTGAGGATGCTCTGTTGTGTGTAACAGGATCAGCAATCAGTAAACAGGACATTGAGGATGCTCTGTTGTGTGTAACAGGATCAGTAATCAGTAAACAGGACATTGAGGATGCTCTGTTGTGTGTAACAGGATCAGTAATCGGTAAACAGGACATTGAGGATGCTCTGTTGTGTGTAACAGGATCAGCAATCAGTAAACAGGACATTGAGGATGCTCTGTTGTGTGTAACAGGATCAGTAATCAGTAAACAGGACATTGAGGATGCTCTGTTGTGTGTAACAGGATCAGTAATCGGTAAACAGGACATTGAGGATGCTCTGTTGTGTGTAACAGGATCAGTAATCAGTAAACAGGACATTGAGGATGCTCTGTTGTGTGTAACAGGATCAGTAATCGGTAAACAGGACTTTGAGGATGCTCTGTTGTGTGCTCCATGTGGGTGCCTTTAAATTTACCCTGCATTTGGTTTGCTTCTGGATCCCATTGACAGGCCATTCTCTCTTTCATCAGAACAGGGTATAATGGGGGGGGGGTGGCCATGAAGAGCACTCAGTAGCAGCATTTCTCTTCAGCTTTTCTATGACAAGAATTTTATGAAATAACTATCCTAATTGTGGATATTTTTTAAAGTTTTTTATTCCTCTTAATATAAAGGATAGTATTTAAAATTTTTTTAGAATAATTTATATTTTTCCTGTCAAAATTTCTGATACTCTGATCTTCACCAGTTAAATTACAAGCTTCTCTAAAACAGCACATCATGATGCTACCTTAAAAAAGGAAATACAATCTTTGCTGACTAATATACAAGAATTAGGCAGCAAAATTGACAGAATGGACTTGAAGCTGGATGATTAAGGAGAGATGTACACATCAAATGGATACTATCCATGAAGACCTAAAACAACAGAAGGAACAAATCTCGGGAATCCAAACAGCTCTTAATGATATGGACACCATAATTCAGGAAAGTGAACACAATACTGAAGTTCTTTTAAGACAAAATACTCAACTGATATCAAAGGTAGATGATCTTGAAAACAGATCTTGCCACAATAATATAAGAATATTTGGATTACCTGATAATATAGCAGAGAATAACATAGAAAAGTTTTTACCATCGTGGTTGCCAGAAATTGTGGAACCTCCTGAAACACTTTCCTATGATATTGAAAGGGCACACAAGTCCATGGTATCATCTAAAAACAGCAAAACTAGTTCTACTAAATCTGTGATGGTTAAATTACTCTCATCTCATGATAAGGAAATAGTATTGAAAACTGCCTGGGCAAAATCACCAATTAAGGTAAAGGACAATTTAGTACACTTCGATAATGATTACTCACCAGCAGTAATCTCCAAAAGGAAAGTCTTTTTGCCCTTAATAAAAGAACTTAAAAAGAACCAAATATAATCTCACTTATTATTTCCAGCAAGGTTAAAAATCTTTCACCAGAATGCAACTAGAATTTTTGAGGACTTAGACACAGCTCTTTCCTTTGTTAAAACAAATAAACTTCTGGACAAACTTGAAGACATGGAATGGGCTACTGCTAGCCTAAAGAGGTTGCCAGAAAATGGAACATGGAAAACCTTTAAACAAAAGAAGAAACTTAGAAAGTAACTAACATCAAATTCATATATTTTTATTTGCCTCGTTTCTATATCTAAGTGACCCAAAAATGTCCGGGGAGATGAAACTGGATCAACAGGTAAGATCTGTGAACTTTTTTTGTTCACAGATAATTTATTACTGTCTTCTATAGTGCTGTTGGTGATGGTATAGTTTTATATTTGGTTACTGCATTTTACATTAAATGATTAATAGTACTTTTTCTCATACTATAAGTAGTTAAATAAAACTCTTTGGTTGAATGTAGTATTTGTGATAAAGATTAGTAGTTTATTTTAATTGATTTTAGTAATATTGGTTTATTTTCTCCAAAAACACAAAACCAGGAACTGCAAGACACCAACCATAAATGAAAGTAAACCAGTTCCAATAGAACACTCGAGTGATGTTGACAGTAATTCACACGGATGTGTTGCATAAAAATAGTAGATTTATTGAGCGCACTTTCGTCTTAGAAAACAAGACTTCATCAAAAAACAGTTACAATTCAAAAACACAGTGCTTTTATACCCTTAAGCTAATAGATAATTAATTAGCAATCAATTATACATCTCCCCTGTCATACTTAAAGCAACATACCAATATTTCGTAATTTTAAAATGTTTTTTTAAAAAACCTACAAATAGATGAAGCTATAAAAATACAATGAAATATGATACTGATACATTGTATGTAAATAATAACAATAATATAATTTAATACATTCCATATAAATTGATAAGAATAAGATATAACTTTTTCTTCTTAAAAGAAAACATTTAAAGCTTAAATGAATGGTATTTTAATACAGACATAATACTACACGCTTCATAAATACCTGGGGGGGTTGGTGGAATTCAGTCTTAGCTGCCACTTTAATTCTTCCCTGTCTAACCTGTTTTTCCAGTCTCCACCCCTTATGTCATTTTATTTTCTCATAGTATATGTAATCAAATAAAAATGCTTGGTAGAATGTTGTGTTTATGATAATTAGTTGTTGCTTTTAACTATATGTGCTGCGTTAGCATTGTCACCTCATAGTAAGACGCTGTCCGGTTCGATTCTCAGCTAGAGCGTCTTCTGCGTGGAGACATGCGTGAATGGGTGCACCTTCGTTGAAGGCTGTGCGTCAGGCCTGGCAAGCCGGTATGTAAAAATCAACTGCCAATCATTAGTGGACCGGAGTTCCGCTGTGGCGACCCCTAACCAGGAAAAGCCGAAAGACACAAACAAACAAACTTAGTGCTTATAGATCTGATGCCTCCTCTTTGCTTTATTGCACAATCCGGTTTGTGAATAGTAAATGTAGTCCTTTGTGGGGAGATTGATGAGATGTTGCAATGGTTATGTGGTGTAATGATGTGGTTGGTTGTCTTCTTTTGGTGTTTAATATTATTAATAGTTTTTTTTTCTTTGGTGGTTTAATGTGGTCTGTATGCTTCTGGGTTCCCCTTTGCTGGTTTATGGTTATGCTTATGCTTATATAACATTACTTGAATGATAAATAGTGTTGTGGCATGATTTCATTAATTCTAAAAGCTTTGCTTTTCTTGTGGTTGCTTTGGTAAGCTTTAGATGTTGCTATGGCAACACTCATTTTTTTCAGTTAGTTATACAGCAGGCTCAAGCCTTTAAATTAAAGCTAAATGAGTTTACACTCACAGTTTCCTGCTGAAAATGATAAAAGTTGTCTCCGGAACTCAAGTATAACTCCACAAGATGCTTGCTAAGCCGAGGTGTCCATTTTTTGCATCATCATGCTGTTTTTGAAGCTTAATTGAACTCTACACTGTTCTGCCAATAGATGGCACTATTGGATCATTTATACAGCAGATGCTTACAAGTCCATGAAAGGCAAGACTTAAGAAATGTTGTTTCAAGTGAAATGGACAATTATAAAATAGTTTGTAAACTTGTTTTTACCTTATGTAAACTGTGCAAAGTAGCTTTCTTTTAACTGTTTATTTTTAAAACCATATTCAATTTATTTAGTCTTTCTAATCCCTGAACATAAGAGGTTTTAGTTGGAAATACTGCATGTATTCAAGTCACATTATTTTCTATCCTGTCAACTATAGGCTGGATTAATGCTTTAATGCATGGTTGGTTTTTAGGAAAAGTAATTCTTCATAAATAAAGAAAAAGAGCCCTGAATGTTGCATAAGCAACTAGAAATATGATAGTTCCAATAAGACAATGGCAAATTCACATTCTTTTTTGCAGTAAGACTACTAATAGATAATTTGTAATAGTTTAGTGAGGTACGGTCCTTAGGGCTACATCTTAATTGTACCATCTGGTTATAGATATTTGATTTATCAGCACTCATATTATCATTTACTTGTAACACAGCTAGCCAGAAGTGCAACAGGTTTTGATATCTGAATACATACCCTTCACATATGTTACAGAAAATTTTCATTTATTCTATAGGAAATCTGTAGGGTGGCCACGGTGGTGCCGCGGTTAGCGGTGCCGCCTCACAGCAAGAGGTTCTCCTGTTCGATTCTTGGCTGGGGTGCCTTCTGTGCGGAGTCTGCATGTCCTTCCTGTAGTCGCATGGGTTTCCTCCAGGTGCTCCAGTTTCCTCCCACATCCCAAAGACATGCTGTAGGTGGATTGGACACTCTAAATTTGCTCTAGGCATGAGTGCGTGTGTGTGTGTGTGTGTGTGTGCCTTCAGTGAAAGGTTGGGCACTGGGCTGGCAACTCAACACCGTAAAACTCCACTGCCAATCATGAGCGGACAGGTGATCCGCTGTGGTGACCCCCTAACCGGGAAAAGCCGAAAGAAGAAGAAGTCTATAGGAAATCTGTATAGGATAATACACTATTTATCAAATCCAAATAAAACTACTCCAATGTACATAATTTTACATGATTAAAACTGTATTTTTCAACTTACAGAGAGAAATAACTTTCTTGGAAGAAAGAGAGACCCGTTACGTGTATGTAAGGTAAATGGGGTATATTATAGTTTAATGACAGTACTAAAATATAGCAAAAAGAAAGGCTGACTATTTATATTATTACCTGTAAGTTAGTTATGATAGGTTTACTTTGTAAATCCCTTTTTGTTTCTTGGAACAGCAAGCCTGTCATTTATTTGATTTTAAATAGATTTTTAGTTATTAAATGTATTTGCTAACACAGCATTGTCAGTTATATTCTAGTTTATTTGGGCAAGTTCTGAGCACAGACTAATTTTGTAAGTAATATCTATATATAAATAGTTAGCAAGTATTCTGATAATGAGAATAAACCATTACAGTTGGTAAGAATATATTAATGCATAGATTACATTATTAAACTATACAGAAACACTCCTAATTCCAGCAGATGAATATTGTAACCTCAGATAAAGTATTGCCAAAGCTACTACTGGTTTTTAAAGTTTGTATCTGAATGGCTGCCTTTTAAAATTAACTTGTCATACAGTAGTTACACTCCCCATCAATAAAATAGTAGTCATGAATCATTAAATCTTTCATGATATAGCTAAAGGAAGTAATCTTATTGCAAGGAATGAATTTCATACAATTAGTTAACACATGAGCTAGCATACACAGGTTTTTGTGTGTGTGTGTGTGTGTGTGTGTGTGTGTGTGTGTGTGTGTGTGTGTGTGTGTGTGTGTGTGTGTGTTGTACAGACTTCAGATTTGTAGGTACTGAATTCAAATGTTTGTTATATTTTGGCTACATGATGTGTTATGTATACAACATAAATATAAACAGAACCATTCTTTTTGCAGTATTATGACCAGGTACACACAGTTGATTATTATTTTATTAGTAGTTATACTGATGTTTGCTAATATGTTAACATTTATAAAGTGTTAGATATGGTTGTAAAGATTTGTTAGTTATATATCTTACAAACTGATCGTTATGTGATTATTCTATATATTATTAACATGAATAAGAACCTAAAATTGTTTATTCAGAGTAGATATTTCTCAGACAGACACTGATTAGATGTTGCTACTGAACAGAGGGTTAATTTGAGTGACCATATGTCACTCGATTTGGGAGTATTATACTCCAGAGGGGTTAAGGGTAGTTATGAAGTTATCAGTTTAAGTTATAATAGTTTACTACTAGCTTTCTTGGCATTTTCCACAATTCTTAAAAATCTACTTTTTTCAATGTTTCCACATTACTTTAATAATAAAGTATCTCTAGGTATTCCTTTTATTTACATTAATAATCTATGGTTTTGGTCAAAATATTTCTCTTTCAACACCATACTATTGAATGACTTCATTAAAGTGTATTTCAATTAACATTAATGGATTAAATAATCCAAATAAGGGGGGGGGGTCTTTAAATATCTCAAACTGCATAAAGTTCAATTAATATTTTTACAAGAAAACCATTTGAAAACAGAGGATGTACTTAGATTAGATACTAAATCATATCCAGTGTTAGTTAGCTCAGAACATTCTCGTAGCTATCTTATGGAACAACTCATTACCTAAACCAAAAACTTATTAATACATAAGATAGATAATAAAGGAATGTTTTGTCTAATTACTATTCAGTTTAATAACAAAATATACACCTTAGTAAATCTATACTGGATTCCAGGCATAGGCACTGATATGGTAAAACTAAATTTTGATCATATAGTACAACTTTCTAAGGGACATATAATATTAGTCGGTGATTTTAATTGTATTTTAGAACATTCAACATCACAAGAAGAATTACAGCTTCAGCCAAATTGTTGAAAGATTTTTTTGGAAACTTATTTCTTGAAAGATATACATACCTTTGCTGATTCTAATTCCTTAGCTTATACTTTTTTTCAAATAGACATAATACACATTCAAAGATGGATATACTTTTGTTATGTAATGATTTAGTAGCTTCTTTAATTAATACCCAGGTGATTGCATGTCCATTATCTGATCACAATTCAATCATTTTCGAATTTTTAGTTACCCCAAATTGTAATGTTCATATAAGTAGAATACCTGCTTATATAACTAAATTGAAATATTTTAAAGATTTTATAACATCAGAAATCCAGAATTTTATTGAACAAAACAATATAAATAATATTTCTGAGATCTTTGTATGGGATGCCTTAAAAGCCTACCTCTATGGCAGAATTATAAACTGGTATAACAAAAAAAGGAAAAGTTGGGATGAGCAGTTAATAGAAATACAAAATAAGATAGAGTCTTTGAAATTTATCCAAGAAAAAGATACTAATAAAAATGATACTAAAAAAGAAATAAGCTCATTGAATACTAAGTATATGAAAATACTGAATCATAAAACTATGATTATTTTAGAAAAAATTTAAGTCTTAAAATTCTCCACCCATCCTAGATCTCTGAATTTATTGGCTAATAAAACTAAAAGAATTAACAAATTCAGTCATATAAATGAAATATTCTCCCCTAAAAAGAAAAAGACAGTCTCAGGTATACAGAATATTTTAAATGAATTTAGAGAATTTTTTACAACCATTAACCAATCGTCTAAGATAATATATTCTAACCAAGAAATCAAATCTTTTAGTAACAAATATACAAAAAAGACAATCTAGTGAACAAGTTACTATTATTGACAAGCCCATCTCCTTCAAAGATGTCTAATCCCAGATTACTAAATTAAAACCAAATAAAGCACCAGGAAATGACGGTATCATCCCAGAGGTTTATAAATTATTACCTGCTGATGCCATAAAACTGTTTCATAAAGTATACAATATTTCCGAAAATGACAGTCTAATACCTCCATCATGGAAATATACTTTTATCTCCCCAATCCTCAAAACTGATAAGGAACCTGTTAAATGTTCATCTTATAGGCATATTTCCTTATTAAACATTGATTACAAAATGTTTATGTCAATTTATGCAGACAGACTTAAAAATTTTCGGCCCACATTAGTTGATGAAGATCAAACAGGATTTATAGTAAACAGAAACTCTTATGACACTATCAAAAGAATTCTGTCCTTAAATTAATCAGTTAAATACTTAAAAAACAGATTAACATTAATCAGTCTTGACATAAACTGTGCTTTCAATTCAGTTAATTGGGACTATTTATTTTTACTGTTGGAAGAACTAAACTTCTCTAATAGTTTCATAAATCTAATTACAAGTTTATATCAAAGTAGCCAAGCATACATTAAAATAGGTACAAATATATCCCAAAATATGGTCAAAAACTGTTACTGAACAATTGTATGTGCTACGGAGTTCCCAATAAGTGCTCGTTCACCTCTGTTCCAGTATATTAATCCAGCTAGGAACCACCACTGACCTCTGGTATAGCAAGGCTCCACTCCTTCACAAAAATATGTCCACCACACCAATGTAAAAGTATTACTTTTATTACTAGAAAAATAACAAAAAGCAAAAGCCACAGCTTAAAAAAATGGTTAAGCGCTTTCACCCAAACAATGTGGGCTTCTTCAGAACAACATATCTGTTGTCAGGACACTTTAAATTACTTTTTTGGCCCCAAATTCTGTTGTCAGGATGCTTTAAATTACATTAGCTTAAATTAGCGGTGGTTCCTAGCTGGATTAATATACTGGAACAGAGGTGAACGAGCACTTATTGGGAACTCTGTAGCACATACAATATCCCAAAATATACCAATAATCAAAGGAACAAAGCAAGGATGCCCTTTATCTCCTTTACTATTTACATTGATTATGGAACCTTGGGCTAATTTGATAAGATATGATGAAAACATTGAAAGTTATAGCTTGAGTTCTAATGATGTTTCCAAATTACAAATGTTTGTGCATGACATGCTCATTACTCTAGGTGGTAATAATGCATCTATTCACGCTCTTTTTAAAGATGCTGAATATTTTCAAAATAACATTAATAACAACAAAACTAAAATCTTGACAACTGGCCCTAAAAAGCTAGAATTACTAGATGTCTATAAAAAATACCAAGCACAGTCTAATGAACTACTTTATCTAGGCATTGTAATTGCTAACAACATAAAATATATCATTCAAATCAATTACAATAAAAGCTTATTGGCAATAGAAAAACTCATTAAAATGGAATAAAATCCAATGTTCTATGGATGAAAAACTTTTAATTATTAAAATGATTCTATTACCTAAAATTCTTTATATTATCCAGTCAATCTCTTTACCCCCTCATAGTTCTTTAATTAAGAAATTTAATTCTATGATACATCATTTTTTATGGTTCCCTATAAGACCTAGAATAGCCTTATCTTATCACATGAAAAATTAGGAAAATGGGGGTATAGCTTTCCCTAATTTGGAAATCTACTCAATTTCTGCAATGGGTAAATGTATTTCTCTTCTTATAGATATTAAATACACTGCTAAATGGAAGAACATTCTAGAAATATTGAGTGATGCATTAAAGAATAATAAAAACACAGAAATTAATGTTGTTTAATAACTCCTTTATCTAGATCTTAAAAGATTATTTTCCACTTATTCTTCTCAGAATTTTAGAACAAATTATATAATTCTTCTTTTGAGATCATTTAGAAACTATTTATATAAGTTCAACTTGTATAAAGACTGACTATTTCTCCTATTACCTATAGCCTACACACAATGTGCTATATTTTCTTCTGAGTTTATGAAAATGTATTCTTTTCAACAAAAAAAGTTAAATTTTTAGTCACAAATGATATCCAATAATGACCTAAAATCCATTAACGTACTGAAGAATGAACATGATTTTGACACAACAACCTGGTTGGATCTACATGAAAGTAGAAAATATGTATCTAATAAACTTGACTCTATGACTTTATCAACTAAAAGTTCAGTTCCTAAATTAATTCAGCATATGGTGCTTTCTATAAATCATAAATCACCAACTAAAAACATTTTATTTCACTTATATAAGGCAATTAAACTAGATCTAGATAATATATCATATAATTATTGGAATTATTTCTCCTTAATTAATAATCATCCCCCAACAGAGAAAGACAAATTACATATATTACAATCTGCTAGTGTAACCACTTCTTCACTAAGATGGAAAATTTTCACTTGGAGATATTTGCATAGATCTTTTATAACCCCACTTTCTTTAAGCAAATTTAATAAGAAAAATGTTAACTGCTGGAGGAGTAATAATGTAGTTAATGCTGATTGGGCCCATATGGTATTTGATTGTACAGAATTAAATAATTTCTGGAAAGGCATTAATCACTTTTTACAAGCAATTTTCACAGATAATATTTTACTTTTAAAATCTTTAGTTTTGTTTAACACTCCTGTTCCTAACTGTATTACAGAAACTAATCAGCCTTTGCTCTGGTCCATTTTATCAGTAGTCAGAAAAACAGTTACAAGAAACTGGAAGTCTAAATCTTCTTCAAAAATCTACTTTCTGAAGTATGTAATTTAGAGATATTGACCAAAAGAGCAAGATCCTCTAGGAATACTATTGTAAATAATATGCGGAAGAAAGTTTATGATTTGTTAGATAAATCATTTAATAGTAATGAATCAATATTTATAAGAATTTTAACTTGCTAATATGTATTTGTGGAAAGTGCCTTTGTATATAGTTTAAATGTGTTTGTTTTTTTCTTCACTGTCATTAGTAAGCATATTCAAAATTGTACATAACTCAAGATAATGTTTGTTTATCTATTTCAATTCATTAAAGCTGTTTTAAAAAAAAGAACAGGGTATAATGGTACTGCAGTTGTTGTTCAAACTTTGCAGAGGGTTTCTGTTTAAATATGAATAGATACATAGTGCCTTATTAGCAATATTGCTTGCTTAATATGGGTATGTGTCAACAATGATAGCATCTCATCTGTCTATATTAATACCAGAATACAGCTACATTGTTTTTTTTTTAAATGCAAATATCTCTGTAATAAGAGTTTTACCAGATGTTACAACTTAAATGATTTTAATTACATTATCAAGTAGGTGGTGCTTCTGTTGGAATTGTAAGATTTCTTTGGCACCTAAATGTATTCCATCCTTGAGGGATATTGGGCTTACCTGGGCTTTAAGAGAGTCTGTGCAGAAGCACTTTGTTTTAAAGAGTAAATGTCTCACTCTTATGTATTTGCTTTAATATGGTAATCATTTGTTTAATACTTATAGAATTTAACAGCTTCATTTTGTGTTTTTGTCAGTTAGTTTATTTGTATTCCGCAGAGTCTGGTGACCAGCCACTGCTGTACTATCTTCATCTGAGCAATCAAAGGCATAAGTTTGCATGTAAAGCACCTTCGCACAGTAACATGCAGTGAAGGTATCCATTGGTAGTTATAGACACAAAAGATAAACTAGATTTATTTTCTATTAGAAGCTACCTGTGCTCCAACTGAAGAGTCCCTTAAATTGCAGTTAGCTGCCCGGACAGCACTTCAGCTGGGCTTTCTACAATATTTGCCACTTTAACTGAAATCTCCTAATCCCTAATATTCCTGTATCCCTTCAGAGCCCCTAAATGCTAGGAGTCTAAACCTAAAATTGCACTCACTGGAAGCAGCCCTCACCTTATAGGATGCTAACAGTCACCGAGACTTGGTTTAAGGCCATGGAAAGCACCTCGGCCATACCGGATTATAATGCCTTCCACACATTCAGACCACAAACTGAAAGTGCAGGAACTAAAGGAGGTGTTCAATGATAAATACACCTCTAGATTGTTTAAACAAGATGATTCCCTTGAACTAATCCAGGTCCAGTTGACTGCAAGTTAGACCCCTCTCCAAGTTATTGCCAGTTATAGGACCCTCCCCCCTCCATGAACCAGGATACCCACACTACATACTTGAATCTACTTGAATCACTCAGGATACAACCAAGCACCCTGGTTTTAGGTGACTTTAATTACCCATCCATACACTGGGTAAATTATACATGCACTAACACACTTGCCCAAAGATTCTTGGACTTCATCAACTCCAGTGCCCTGGACCAGATGACAGACACGCTCACAAGGGGCCCAAGCATTCTGGTGCTCCGTACCACAGGTGATCATTGCATCACCCCATGTGTATGGCCCTCCCTAGTGAGATCTGATCATAAATCAGTCTCATTAGAAGTAACAATAATAATATCAGACTCCCCCACCCCATTAGCAGCAACTAGAGTAAAAAACTTCTCTAAAGTCACCAATGCCTTGTATAAGCATCTATACAAATGTATTGACTCATCCATACCTGATAGGATCAAAACAAGATCCTCAAGAAAGAATAAGCCTGCCTGGTGAACATCCACCATTAACAGGTTATACAATAAGAGAAAGAAATTGCTGTCCAAGAGCAGGAAGGAATGGTCTCTGAATTGGAAGCACTCCCTCCTTGGCTTAAACAATCAAATAAGATACCTCATAAGGCATTCTAAATCTAACTATGAATCCAAATTAACCTCTTTTGCTAAGGATATCCATAAGGCCTTTTGTAGCTATGTTAAAAACCTTAAAAGAAAAACCCAGATCTGCACAGAACTAGTTGTTAATGGCATCATATATACTGAATTCACAGAAATAGCCAAGCTTCTAGCTGACAGGTTCAGTAAAAACTTTTCATCCATGTCCCCGCCACTTATCCCCAAAGCATCCGTACCACCTGCCCTCCACCCAATATTTCCTAGGAGCAGGTTGTAAATGCTCTCTCCAAAGCCAAAAACATAGCCTCTGTGGGACCTGATAATATCCCAGGCTGTCCTCTAAATGGATTACAACAGGAACTAGCTGCAGCCTTGGGTACTCTTTTTAACCAGTCTAAGCACTGGTTTTGTACCTGCCAAATGGAAAACAGCAACTGTCATCCCATTACATAAAGAAGGCACCTCCACAGACCCTGGGAACTATAAACCCATAAGCCTGAGCCTAATCGACAAGGCTATGGAAAGAATAATTATGAACCTTATCAATAAAGATATAGGAGACCTCCAAACACTCAACCCCACCCAGTTTGGCTTTGTTAAAGGGAGATTCTGCCTCTTGAACTTAGTGGACTTCTTTGTGATAGTCAATAAAGCCCTGAATGAAGGCAAATTCATGCATACAGCCATCCTGGGCCTGGCCAAGGCCTTTAACACTATTTCCCACTCAGGCATCAATGATAAACTCACCCAGCTGGAGATCAAAGTATATTGTCAGGTGGGCTGCAAATTGGCTTAAGGATAGAATGCACACAGTCAAAATAAGTGACTCTACCTCCACCAGCAGACCCGTAACCAGTGGTGTTCCACAGAGATCTGTGCTGGGGCCCCTATTGTCTGGAATCTACTACTGGGATGTACAGGCTAAAACAAAAGGCTATGGCTGACAAAGTCTGCTGATGATTCTAAAGTGGGTGCAGTCATCGAGTCCCCAAATGATGTAAACATCTTATAAGAGGGACTTACACAGATAAATGATTAGTGCCAACATCATGGGCTAAAACTCAATGCAAGAAATGCATTATCATCCCCTTTGGCAAGGTTGATGTCCTTGCAAATTAACACATTAATAACAACACCCTAAGCACACAATCAGTGGTGAGAGATTTAGGCACACAGGTTGACAGTAACCTTTCCTTTGACCATCATGGCTCCACAGTGGTAAGAAAGGCTTTCTACACCACCCACCTCATAAGTAAAGGCATTGCATCCAGAACAAAAGCGGTTATAACCCCCTGTACTCTTCACTCATCAGGCCAATAATAGAGTGCAATGTAGTTTTGGCATGTACCTTACCAGGCACCTGCAGCAACTGAAAAAATGTAATAGGTATCTTACAAAGAAAATTCAGGGTTTTCAGCATATGTCATATGTTTACAGACTGAAATCATTGTCACTATACTCTGTGTCTTACAGACTACTCAGAGGTGACCTGTGCCTTGCAATGTTGCATACTCGTAAATCAAATGGTACAAGATGCACTCGCTCTAGGGAACTCAGCCTAGTATGTGATATGAATAGGACTTGCTGGAGAGACAGATTTGTCTCAAAGAGGTTATCTCTCAACTGGAACAAACTTCCAATTCAGGTGAAGTAGAGCCCCTTGCTGACCCTGTTTAAGGATAATTTGGATGATTGGATGGGAAATTGCAAATTCACTCCAGGAGTTTCACCTGTGTGCCTCTTGAACAAGGTCAGTAGCTGTTGACTTAGTTCTGCTTAATACCTTGATATTCTTGGGAACAGGGGTTGTACTTGGTTAGGCTTGTAAAGGCCCTAGGGCCATTTGTCTTGTATCCTCCTATGGTCCTGTATTATAAAACAGGTTGATCCCTTGATATTAAACTGCAAATTAATTATGCTTTCTGTAAATGGCAGAAATAAGTCCATGTTGGATCAGCCCACTATCCAAGTTATGAAAGTTTAAGATAAATAAAATATATAAAGAATGCATACGTTTTTAAATGCATTGCAGTTTCCTTTATTTTCAATTTCTTGATTTCATAAGGTTACCAACATATGTTAGAATCTTAAGCAACTAAAGCATCTGAAGATACAAAATTTAGATTGTTAGTTTTCCTAACACCGTTTTTTATGCATGCACACATTCTGTTCATAACTGAAGATTGTCAAATTTATTTTACTTCTTATCTTAGCTTACTTTTTGGCATTCTCCACCCAAATTATTATTGTTTTGAGGTGCACTGATTTTAATAAAAGGGTACTATGTATTATACTACACCTTTCCATTTTTATATGATTTTATATATCAAGTACTGTTTTAAGACACGCCTGTTCTCTGTTTATATGATAGTATGCATTGCCACACAGTATACCATTAAAAAGATTTCTAAACAAAATATAAGACAGTCAAATACAAAATTCAATTGTTTGATAGGCATCTAGGTATTGACTATACAACTAGTAATGTTTGTGATAAAGAAATATAAACAAGAATAATGATAGACATGTTACAATACATTTTGATAGTCTGTTTCTTTTTAAAGAATCATTTTTGATGCATCCTTCATAGAAATGATATACTATAGCTTATATTGGATAAACAGTTCATACACAAAATGGTCACATTGTGTTTATTATTTAATTTAGCGGTTTTGGTACCATTTTTACTTTTAACATGAGTTTCGTTACTTGATTCCAGTTGTATGTTTGACAACCATAAGTGCACTCCTGTGAACATAACAAATGTCGTACAGAATATAAAGCAAAGTAACTACTGTACCCTTGAAAATCACACTGGCTGTCAAACTGCATTATAGTTCATCCTGACCTGGTTAACTATAACACTGTATTAATGGAAACATATACAGAGTCCAAGACTGACATATTTTGGAAAATTCAACCACCTCTGAGGTATAGTGATTACAGAGTTGGTATATATAAGTAGCGGAAGTATGCAGACTGCAGTGAGGTCAACCTTTGGAAAATACTTTTAATGTGTAACAATAAATTTCACACTTTACTGTTAAGACTCAGACTTGTTTTTTTTTTTTTTTTCGGAATTCCTGTCCTCATAGTATCAGGTCTCAGAGTTCCAAAAAGTAGCCATTTGACTTGGTTTTAAAAAAAATAGTTGAGTTTTGCATTCATTGAATTCATTTAAAAGTAGATTTTAAGAATGTATATCTTTTTTGAGCATGTTGCAATATTTACCTCAGCTTATTGTTTGAAAAAAATATATCAGCACTGACTAGAATTTTATTAAAAAAAAGTTTCTATAAATGAGATAATTATCATAACTGTTAGCTAACAAGAGGCAGTGCTTAACCAAATTATTTTTAAGCAAACTTCTACATATTTATTGATTATGCTGGCAGTGAATTTATAATTTCTATACATGCATGCTCGTGCGTGAGTACAAAGGAAACATTCACAAAAAGAAGCGTCAAACTTCATATACTTATAGTCCGACTATTTTGACTTATTGGGAAAGTATGATCAGTAATTCAAACCTTTTCAGCACTGGTTGTGTTCACTTAAGTCATTGGAGGGGCTAATTATGTTTTCATAAGAATTTGTGGATATCTATTAAGTTTTTAGTAGAAATTATTCATCAGATCACAGATCAGGAAGACAACATTGACCTGATCTTGCCTTGAATTTATACTTAAGTAATGCAAAAAGTTTGGGAAATAAGGTTGATTAAATTAAAAGTAAATCAGAGTTTAAAAATGTATCAATTATATGCATTACTGAATCACGGGATACTAGTATGCTCAATATTCCTGCTTATAATTAATACATGTGTTTAAGAGAAAGTGAGAAGAGAGTTGGAGTCATGATTCTGTTACATGAAACCTTATGAGTTAATCTGATATCAAGCTAAGTTGTTTGTTATTCTAGTAATAGATACAACTCTTGGCTCTACTTCTGGACCATTACATTTTATTGTTTGCTAGAGAAAGTCTGCTATGAGCAAGGCATGAATATTTTTTGAATATATAAGTCATAATATTTACATTACCCAAGGATTATTTTGTTAGGTGACTTAAATCATCCTCATATTGATATAGAGAGTCGGTTCTCACCTTTTTCTGTTGTACAAGAATTCCTAGACTTATTAAGTCAGAAGGCTTTTAGCCAAATGTTCAGTGAATCCACTGAAGGACAGAATATTTCAGATATTATATTAACCAGTTTTGATGAAATAATAATGTTAGACTGACAAGCTAGGACCACCACAATGAATGTCATAAAAGGAGGTTTAATTCTTCTTTAAAACAAAAGCATTTATGATGATTTTATGATCTTCTTATGTGTAGACAGATTAATCAGGAATTGTATGCCTACCTCCTTGTAGAGTCTCCTTTGATTCCCTATATAAAAGGATTACCGAAAGTTCATAAGAACATTTTACCTCCCCCAATGCGTCCTATTGTAGCAGGAGGAGGATGGATAACAGAGACAATGTCTATTTATATTGAAACTAAGTTAGGACCCCCTAGTGAGGGATATTCCTACCATTTTAAAGGATACCTATCAATTATTAGAAGAATTAGAACGTGTCTGAAGAGTCTCTACCTACAAATTGTCTATTGGTTACTTTAGATGTGAAGAGTCTGTTTACTTCCATTCCAAATGAATATGGGACGGAAGCTATCAGAGATATTCTGAATGAAGCGGACAGATTTGGCAATGATGAACAACTATTAATTTGCACACTGTTGGATATTGTTTTATTTAGTAACGTTTTTTATGTTTAAAGATGAGCTACATCTACAGAAATGGGGGGTTGCAATGGGTACCCCATGCGCAAATACTTATGCGAACCTGGTTGTATATTTCTGGGAAAAGGCATTCTTATTTAATAGTACACACTACTCACATGTACTCCTTTACAGACATTTTGTGGATGACATCCTATTGATTTGGGATGGAGATACTAACATGTTGAATGATTTTGCGAGATACTTAGAATCAACAACAGATTTCTTGAAATTCACCATGATATGTTCTTATCTGAAGGTCGATTTTCTAGATATAGCCCTCTCCAAAAATACACAGGGATGTCTATCTACTTCTCTGTATTGGAAGCCATGTTGGAAGAATGCTCTATTACATTTCAGAAGTATGCATCCTAGGTTCGTGTTTCCTAACATTGTTAAAAGTCAGTTTCATAGACTGAAGAGACTCTGTAGAGACACATCAGATCTACATAAACAGATAGAACATATGGAGAAATTATTTTTAGAAAGGGAATATAATAGATCTATGATAGACAAAGTGAAGGAAGCTGTTTTTATGTATATTAGTGACATAGAGACGAAAACAAAGAAAACAGGTGCCTATTATAATAGATCTAATAAGGATACCAGAATGACTTTTGTTACCAGATACACGACTGATAACATGAATGTTACTAATATAATTAAAAGGAATTGGCATGCACTTACAGCTGATTCCATTATATTAAACATTATAGGTGAGTCACCCAGATTTAGTTATAGGAATAGTAAAAATCTTAACAGACTCATATATATAGGAAGCAGTTTTAACTGTCTTGTAAGATCTGAAGAAGCGTACCCTGTTAGCACGCGGAAGTGCTTATCTTTTGTTTTAAAGAAGAATTAAACCTCCTTTTATGACATTCATTGTGGTGGTCCTATCTTGTTTGTTCTACATATTGCTCCTTGGTTTCTTGATTTGGACCTTTGGGCCACAACAGTATCCTCTTTTATACTAATGTTAGACTGACTCCAACCTTAGGACTCTCAGATCATTTGTCTGTTAGGTTTAAAATTAAATGTTATAAGAAGCCTGCATTAGTAAGGAATAAACTATGTTTTTAATAACGTTAATCATGAGGAGTAAAGTAACAGACTTCTTGATATTAATTGGAGCGGGTATAATAATTATGTAGACTGGTTTTGTGAAATTTTTGTTAACATTTTCAGTAAGGAAAATTAAGGTAGAGGATATGAGTGATTTTTCCAAAATATAAGTTTCCATATTTTCCATGGACCAGATTCAATAAAACCTACACTAAGTGTACACGATATGTATTCAGTAAAATTCTTATCATACTTTTTGTGTTTTCTACTCACTCAGAAAGATTATACTAAGTGCACATGTAATCTACACTTTGTTGTGGTAACCATTATGAATCCCTGTCAATATTTAAAGCTGCAAGAATATCAGTAGGAAAACTAAAACTAGGAGGAAGAAGGTGTGAGTTATGTCTGTGTTGTCTGTTCACTCACAACAGTGTACAGTTAGTGTAGGTGTTACTGAATCTCAGTCCATATTTTTATCATAATAAGTTGATAAAGTTGATAATTATATAAAAAAAGAGATTAGTCCAATTATTAAAGAAGTATTCAACAATGAGAAATAAATTGCTTTTGAGAATATGTTAAAGAAGTTAAAGGTATAAATAAATAAATTACATTAATCAGTGAATCTACTAACCCTGATCATCTATTACCCTGTCACATGTCAGTGGGATGCCCTCCACACCCCAGTAGCAGATATAGTGACAGGTACATATCCCTGAGATATGATGAGACCCCCCCACTCCTCAGTAGATATAGTGAAAGGTTTCAGAAAGCAACCAGTAGTTTTAAAGTGCATAAAGCACTTTTCGTTTAATAAAATCAAACTTCTTCAGATGCAAACATTCAAGGTACAAGTTTTAGTTAAATAAAATACCAGGAAGTGCTTGAGCTTGTCAGCTCACATGCTGTGATGACATCAGCAACAATAGTTAACCCTTCCTGTTCTGCACACTATGAAAAAAATACTGTTTAAAACTAAAACAATGCTGACATCCATAAACAAGTATACTGATGGGTATACTTTAAACAACAAAAACAAATGTTGTTGTTTGTCTTTCGGCTTTTCCTGGTAAGGGGTCGCCACAGTGCTAATGATTGGCAGTAGATTTTTACGAAAAGCTGAGGTGCCAGCTCAACGTCCAACCTTCAACATAGGCCCATTTACGCACGCATGTCTTTCGAACGCTACCCAACCGCGGGGAGGACATGAAATAATAAGGTTACCTATAAGGAATTACTATAAAATTTCTTTTAAATAATTCTATCGTGCTGAAAAATAATGGTATAATATATACATATATATATATATATATATATATATATATATATATATATATATATGTACTTTGAATACTTCATCTCTACAAAACTGAATCACATCATATCACTAATGAATACTTATAATAATATAAGCGATATGCTGCTGAAATTCTACGCTACAAACTTTTTTTACTACATTTCATACTGATTCATAGCTAATCGCCTAGCCCAGAAAAATAACTCGGCTGGCAGTTCGAGAAATAAATCATAGTATGAATGCTATAGATTTAGTAATATGGTGATCATAGTTAGTTAAAATTATGTACTAACATCAAGTTACTTTCTTGCATGGTAATTTTAGTCACTGTTAATGGTGCCTAAATTTATTTCTTGAACTGCCAGCTGATTTATTTTATAGTAATTCCTTATAGGTAACCTTATTATTTCATACATTTATTTGTGTTTGTTGTTTAAAGTATACCCATCAGCATACATTATTAATAATTGTTTTTAAACCATAGCTTCAATCGTCCTTGTTTATGGATGTCAGCATTGTTTTAGTTTTAAACAGTATTTTTTCATAGTGTGTAGAACAGGAAGGATTACCTATTGTTGCTGATGTCATCACAGCATGTGAGATGACAGGCTCAAGCACTTCCTGGTATTTTATTTAACTAAAACTTGTACCTTGAATGTTTGCATCTAAAGAAGTTTGATTTTATTAAACAAAAAGCGCTTTATGCACTTTAAAACTACTGGCTGCTTTCTGAAGCTGTTTTTTTTTCCATTTTGGTGGTTTATTTTGTTTTTTCGATATAGTGACAGGTACTTATCCCTCAGATATGGTGAGACCCCTACTCCTCATTAGGAGATATAGTGACAGGTACTTATCCCTCAGATATGGTGAGACCCCTACTCCTCATTAGGAGATATAGTGACAGGTACTTATCCCTCAGATATGGTGAGACCCCTACTCCTCATTAGGAGATATAGTGACAGGTACTTATCCCTCAGATATGGGGAGACCTACTCCTCATTAGGAGATATAGTGACAGGTACTTATCCCTCAGATATGGGGAGACCTACTCCTCATTAGGAGACATAGTGACAGGTACTTATCCCTCAGATATGATGAGACCCCTACTCCTCATTAGGAGATATAGTGACAGGTACTTATCCCTCAGATATGATGAGACCCCTACTCCTCATTAGGAGATATAGTGACAGGTACTTATCCCTCAGATATGGTGAGACCCCTACTCCTCATTAGGAAATATAGTGACAGGTACTTATTCCTCAGATATGGTGAGACCCCTACTCCTCATTAGGAGATATAGTGACAGGTACTTATCCCTCAGATATGATGAGACCCCTACTCCTCATTAGGAGATATAGTGACAGGTACTTATCCCTCAGATATGATGGGACCCCTACTCCTCATTAGGAGATATAGTGACAGGTACTTATCCCTCAGATATGGTGAGACCCCTACTCCTCATTAGGAGATATAGTGACAGGTACTTATCCCTCAGATGTGGGGAGACCCCTACTCCTCATTAGGAAATATAGTGACAGGTACTTATTCCTCAGATATGGTGAGACCCCTACTCCTCATTAGGAGATATAGTGACAGGTACTTATTCCTCAGATATGGTGAGACCCCTACTCCTCATTAGGAGATATAGTGACAGGTACTTATTCCTCAGATATGGTGAGACCCCTACTCCTCATTAGAAAATATAGTGACAGGTACTTAACCCTCAGATATGGTGAGACCACTACTCCTCATTAGGAGATATAGTGACAGGTACTTATCCCTCAGATATGATGAGACCCCTACTCCTCATTAGGAGATATAGTGACAGGTACTTATCCCTCAGATATGGTGAGACCCCTACTCCTCATTAGGAGATATAGTGACAGGT